>NC_068430.1:25922113-26199613 GCF_023373465.1 Oncorhynchus keta | reverse complement strand
TCATCACTCCTTCCTGTTCTCTCAGTCTTTTTATTATTTCTCTCAAGCTCCATCTATTTCCGTTTCATTCTCTCTCTCTCTCTCTCTCTCTCTCTCTCTCGCTTTCTTTCTCTATCATTCCCCTCCCACTCATTCTCTCTATTGTTCTCTCCCTCTCCCCCTTCATCTCTCCTCCTTTTCTTTCAGATTGTCATTTCCATTTTAATTCTCTGTCTTCTCCCTGGGCACCTCCACTATGCGGGTCACATTAGGGAGCGCATGGCACATCCAGGCTTTATGAAACCTATCGTCAGAATCCATGGAAAGGCCCACTAAACCACTCCAGCCCTGCCTGCCGTTGGTCTTTACAGCCCTCTCCATTTGTAATAACCGCCGGGAACAGGGCAGACACATCCTTAACTGAATTAATCTGTGCGGAACTTGCATAAATCATGGAGGAGATGGTGGTGGTGAGGGGAGAACAAACGCATTTACTTCATGTAAAATGTAGTTGTGTGGCGAGCCCTCCCTGGCGATCGGACACCGGAGAATGTGACTTATGATAATAGCCATTCCTCATGCATTTAGTGGTGGATTGGACCTCCATCTCCCCGCGGTGGGGATAATTAATGTGTGTTATCTGGAACGCGTCCACCATAAAGAGAAAATAGGAAGGGAGAGAGAGGTGAGGTATTGGCTAACGCAGGCCTGTCTCTACTGCCCATATTCAGCCCAGGGTGATTTACATTAAATCCTAATTAAAAATAGGTTATACATTGTTGCTACAGTTTTGCTACAATCGTACCACTCAAGACTGTGGTAAACCCATTGTTTGTTGTATACAGAAAACAGGAAAGGAGAGGGAGACAGAGGGAGAGAGGAAGAGGGAACATTTATTTCTCCCATCCTGCTCTAACCTTCATTCTTTGACCTCTGCCCTCTGTGCTGTGTTGGAGTCAAGGGGCAGGCTGTGTTGTGTAGTATTCTAGACTAAGGTGTGTGACCTCTCCAGGAAGGTACCCAGAACTCATCTAAGTATGTGTGTGTGTGCATGTTTATTGCTGTTTGCTCTCGCCACCCGACCTAAGTGTACAGTAGGTGTACACACACTCCTTCTCTATAGCAGACAATGGTGTGTCTGCTAGCTGGATGGGTTTATGTGAAGTGTTCTGTACAGGATTCCACCTTCTGTGTGTGTGAGCACGGCCGTTCGCTATGTGTGTGTGAGCATGGATAACACGGACAATCACTGTGTGTGTGAGCATGGATGGTCTCTCTCTCTCTCTGTGTGTGTGTGTGTGTGTGTGTGTGTGTGTGTGTGTGTGTGTGTGTGTGTGTGTGTGTGTGTGTGTGTGTGTGTGTGTGTGTGTGTGTGTGTGTGTGTGTGTGTGTGTGTGTGTGTGAGCACGGACGTTCGCTATGTAAGTGTGAGCATGGATGGTCACTCTGCGTGTGTGAGCAGGGAAATTCGCTGTGCCAAACACATCCTCCTTTTGTTCTGCTGGATCAACCACTCAGTGTGCAGCAGGATCCATGCACCCCTGCCCCGACAGAATTTATATTTTAATGCGTGTGTGCGCCAGTGGCATAGCGCAGTTTCACGGCGCCCCTTCCCCCTCACATGAATTGAGCAAAGGTCCACCCCCAACCCAATCATTGTTTTATTTTGCCATGGGGCAGAGAATTTTTTTGTAGCTAATCTCATGCAATTTGATACATTTTGCTATTTTAGAGCTCAGGGACAATCACAACTTTTTCCCGCTATTATTTGCATTCGGAAAGTATTCATTTACATTTTCCACATTTTGTTACGTTACGACCTTATTCTAAAATTGAGGAAATAGTTTTTTCCTTATGTACACGCAATACCCTATAATTACAAAGCAAAAACAGGTTTTTGAATTTTTTGCTCATTTAGAAAAAATACAAAACCGAAATATTACATTTACATAAGAATTCAGACCCTCTACTCAGGACGTTGTTGAAGCACCTTTGGCTACAAGCTTGGCACACCTGTATTTGGGAGTTTCTCTTATTCCTCAAACAGTTGACAACTCAAACAGACATATATTTGCCTCAAAAAATAATTTATAAAATATGGAAAAGGATTAATTTGAATCCCCATTTAAAAATAACGATTCTATCAGATCTTATAGAACTCTGACGGAGTTGATGTAAGAGAAAATCTGATGGAGTGCAGTTTTATTTTGCATTCAAGTGGTATACACAGTAGCAATTGTGTTTTTCCTCAGTTGCTTTATGACTCTTAACCTAATTATATGTAACATTTCAACAAAAATTAATATTCTATGAAGCAGATGGAGTTGACAGTTTATGGTTGTGACCATGGTGATTCCAATATTGTTTGTTTAAATCTATCAAAATAAGAGAATTTTACAGACCATGAGTGGTCTTGCTGCACTACATGTAATGAGGACATGAATAAGGGGTCCTTATGGTATAGCTGATTCTGCATATTTCTGATTCATTTAGGATTTTAGACAAATCTGATGGAGTTGACCAAATCTCCGAACACGTCTTTTAAGAATCACAGTTTTGAGATAAATATTCTTTAAAGTTACAGAGCGTTACTGCAAAAAACTACATGAGCTAATTGTTCATTTAATGGCGTGTTCATATTATATCTCAAAGCTTGTGGGCCACCCTGCCTTGCGATGGCTGCGTGGTGGGGGTGTTTGTGTGTTACAGGAAGCTGTCATCACTCCGGTGTCTCCAGACGTGCTGTATCTGTTCCGGGTGCAGGCTGTGTGTATGAATGACATGCGCAGTGACTTCAGCCAGAGCATGCTCTTCAGAGGTGACTCTTCCTCATTATCATCCTCCTTATCATCTTCTGTCCTTCATTTTTCCTTTTCACTTTTCTAAAAATAATCTGTAAATATTTCCCTCACATTTCATCACAGTCTATATTTATCTCTAATCTCTTTGTCTCTTGTTTTGTTCCATTATTGTCTTGTTTAGTGATGCAGAGTTGCCTCTACTCTTTCCCCTCCTCATCACGATATCTCTGTCTGTCTAAATGCGATTTGTTGCAAAGCTAAAATCAATAGCGGTATTACACTGTCTATACAGTAACATATATTTTGAGTTATCATTGGCTAACAAGTTTCATGTTATGTTCTCCTTTCAGCTAACACAACCAGGATATTTGAAGGGACGAGGATAGTGAAGACTGGGATGGTGAGTGCTGTGTGAACCCTCTGTAGTACTACCCCTCTCCAACAGAGAGCAGCACTGTCTCATTATTAAACCTCTGCTGGAGAGCATGCTCTGTCACTCCGATACTGTCAACTCCAAAGACATTCATTTTATCTACAGACCACAGATATAAATTAAATGTCCTATGTCAGTAATGTGCAGATAACAGATGATGTACTTGATTGCTTTTTATTTTCAATTGATGAAACAGTTCCACATTATTATGTCACGTGGCTATTATGTCATTACATTTTTCAATCACTTTTCCCTCCCTCTCCTTCCCACTCACCTTTTTTTCACCTCTCCCTCTCCCTACTTTCTCTTTCCAGCCCACTGTTTCCCCAGCCTCCTCGGCAGACATGGCTCCCATCAGCTCCGGCTCCTCCACCTGGACCTCCTCCGGCCTCCCCTTCTCCTTTGTGTCAATGGCGACAGGCATCAGCCCCTCCTCCAGTGGTAGCCAAGCGACGGTGGCGTCCGTGGTGACTAGTACCCTACTGGCAGGGCTAGGGTTCAGTGGTGGGGTCATCTCCTCCTTCCCCAGCTCTGTGTGGCCAACCAGAGCCCCATCCTCCAGCCAGAATCCCACCGCTGCCACTCCTCGTCAGCCCACCAGCGAACCAGCGGCCTCCCAGAGCACAGACGCAGCCAAAGACAATGGAGAGGGCTCCGAGGATGGGGAGAAAGGTGCCAAAGGTGAGGGAGAGGAGGGAGAGAAAGAAGGAGAGGAGGATAAGGAGGAAGACGAGGAGGAGAAAGAGAAGGAGACGAAAGAGAAGAAAGCGATGGCAGACAAGGTAGAGAAGCAGATGGACAGCACGGTAGTGAAAGAGCCGCCCACGGCCACACCAGCCTCGACTGCCAAAGAGAAAGGAAGAGAAGGAGGGGAGAGTGAGACTGAAACTAACACCAGCAGTACTACGCCCTCTAGTGCTGAGGAGGACCAGCCGGTGACACACACACAGAGTATGGTGAAGACAGACACAGTAGTTCCCCCTACCTTGGAGCTAGGGAATGACACGGCAGAGTTCACAGCCCCAGACAGCCCCTCCCACACCCTCCGGCCCAGCACAGGAAGGGACAAAAGCCACTGGCCATTCTCCATACACACAGGTGAGCACAGGCATTATAGTGGCTTCTCTTTTTTTTTAATGTAACCTTTATTTAACTAGGCAAGTCAAATTCTTATTTGCAACTGCCTACCCTGGCAAAACCCAGACGACGCTGGGTCAATTGTGCGCCACCCTATGGGACTCCCAATCACGGCCGGATGTGATACAGCCTGGATTCGAATCAGGGACTGCAATGACACCTCTTGTAATGAGATGCAGTGCCTTAGATCGCTGCGCCACTCGGGAGCCCTTTCTTCAGTACATTCTGAGAAAAATAATGAAAGGGCATCAGAGCTGGACCAAATTGTACTCCCTGTCTCAACTTGTGATCTTTTTCCTTTCTTCAGTATGTGATTCCTCGTATTACATTTGAATTATTTAGCAGTTATCCAGAGCGACTTACAGGAGCAATTAGGGTTACGTGCCTTGCTCAAGGGCTCTGGAATTCAAACCAGCGACCTTTTGGTTACTGGCCCAACACTCTTAATCACTAGGCTACCTGCCACTTTATAATAAGACTATAAAGTGGAAAGGAATATGACAGCCTTGTATTAGACATATTTTACCATGGTTCAGTTGTAATGTTTTTTCATACCAACTTACACGAACACTAATGCCTACAAACCCTCTTGTGCTTGTACTGAATGACATGCTGTAGGTGTTGAGCAGTGTTAGGTTGCTAATTAAAATACATTTAGCAGAAGCTTGGTAGTAGTTGAACTAAATTAAAATATTGGTATTGTAGCGGTGTAGCTAACTTCCGGAAATACACACTACTTTTTTTGCATAAAATAAAATATGGACGTGCCTAATTCTCACTTTTAACATCGTTTTTACGTTTAATAAGCAAAATTACACATTCTGTTGACATCTGACTCCAGTGTGATCTGTTCTTGCAATTTCCGTAACCAGGTTTCCATCCAAACTTTTTATGCGAGTACGTGTCGGATACAAAATGTAATGACAGGTCTGATGGAAACTAATATTTGTCGGTAAACTTTCCAAATCTTGACACAACAAAATTCACTAGGATCTTATTGCGTCGGTGCAATTAATTATCAGAGAAATGTCAGTGGAATCACTTTTGTGAGCATATATTGATATATTAACCATCATATGGAAGTTAACGTGGAGTCACACGATGACATGTTGTGTTGTCCTCCTACTACGACTCGTCGGGAAAGAATGCAGTTTAATAGTCTACAGATTCAATAGGTTATGAATTTCACAAGGTGAGCTTGATGCAACATTCAATAAATATCGAGGGTCTTATTCTGGTGACATGATCAATAAGTTAGCCCTAAATATTTCTAATACTATTTCTAAAGCATTATATTTGGACACTCATTGAACCCTAAACCTCAACTAAATCTTGTAGTAAATAATGTGGAAATTGAGCAAGTTGAGATGATTAAACTGCTTGGAGTAACACTAGATTGTAAACTGTCATGGTCAAACCATATTGATGCTGTAGTAGCTAAAATGGGGAGAAGTCTGTCTATTATAAAGCGATGGTCTGCCTTCTTAACAACACTATCAACAAGTCAGGTCCTACAGGCCCTAGTTTTGTCGCACCTTGACTACTGTTCAGTCGTGTGGTCAGGTGCCACAAAAAAGGACTTAGGAAAATTTCAATTGGCTCAAAACAGGGCAGCACAGCTGGTCCTTGGATGTACACAGAGAGCTAATATTAATAATATGCATGTCAATCTCTCCTGGCTGAAAGTGGAGGAGAGATTGACTTTATCACTACTTTTATTTTTGAGAAGTATTGACATGTTGACTGCACCGAGCTGTCTGTCTAAACTACTGGCACACAGCTCAGACACCCATGCATACCCCACAAGACATGCCACAAGAGGTCTCTTCACAGTCCCCAAGTCCAAACCAGACTATGGGAGGCACACAGCGCTACATAGAGCCATGACTACACGGAACTCTATTCCACATCAAGTAACTGACGCAAGCAGTAAAATTAGATTTAAAAAACAGATTAAAAAAACGCCTTATGGAACAGCGGGGACTGTGAAGCAACACAAACACCGGCACACACACACACACACACACACACACACACACACACACACACACACACACACACACACACACACACACACACACACACACACACACACACACACACACACACACACACACACACACTATACATACATATGGATTTAGTACTGTAGATATGTGGTAGTGGTGGAGTATGGGCCTGAGGGCACACAGTGTGTTGTGAAATCTGTGAATGTATTGTAATGTTTTAAAATTGTATAAACTGCCTTAATTTTGCTGGACCCCAGGAAGAGTGGGGATAATGGGGATCCATAATAAATACAAATACAAAAATACTTGGCTATCGTTTGACAAATAAAAATAATCTCGCTCTTTTGTCCATAATAATCTCATCATGTAGGCTATACCTGCACTGTATCTGCCAGCTGTTGGCTATAGCGCACGTGCCAAGACCAGAGTGGGTACAGTTGCTATATAACACACATTTGTTTTGAGAAATCCATCAATAGAGTTGAAAATTCGATGGAAGCCCATTTAACTTGGATTTTTTATTCGGTACATGGGAATATAACTGAAAAAACTATATTTATGTGCACTATGTCATCACGCACATCGTTTTATCTGCAACAAGTCAATTTGATGGGAATATGCACATATTGTTTTTAGGCAGATTTTTGAATATTTGCATGAAAATCTGTCACAAATTTGAATGGAAACATAGCTCATGACATGTCAGATTTAGTTTAGCCTGAGCAGCCGCTAGTGGGCGCTATGGATCTACAGCGCCCACTAACTGCTGCCCAGGCTAGATTTAGAAATGATAATTTTTCACGAAGTAGTTTGGATGTTGTGAACTACTTTTTTAAAGTAACTTTAGTTATGTAAAATATATTTTTCTTAAAGGTAGCTTTAGTGTAGCTTTAATTCTTCCAGTATGAAGTCATTGGTAGCTTGGCAAACTATATTTTCAGAGTAGCTTCCCCAAAACTTGTGTTGAGTGGAGTAAAGTGATCTGCCCAGGAAAGCTCTCTACATACTGAAAGACTGTGGCTAATGCTGAGATACACTGCTGGAAGTAGGCTTCTAAACTGCCACTGCATTGCAGACAGCCATAACTACAGTATGCCGTGTACAATATTGATTAGGTCTGCTGGGTTATTCTGTCATTTACATTTTATGTAAAACCAGTGACATTATAGCTATTTCTGTTACCTCCTTGGTTTACAATTTGATGAATACATATGAGTGACTCCCAAAGACAAGGACTCATATTAAACATGTGTTTGATAGACATTTCTGGGGGATAGGACCTTCCCCTCTTCCCTTCCTTGTTTTCTGTTCCACCTCTCTCTCCTTCATTATCTCTTCCACTCCCCTTACCCTCCTCTCTCATCTTTCCCACTTTCTCTCCTTTCCTATATTTCCCTTTGCACCTCTGTTTTTCCCTCCACCTCTTTCGATCACTCTCTATTTATTTCTCTCTCACATTGTCTTTCTCACTCCCCTTCTCTCCATCCTTGTTGTTTCCCATTCTTTCTCTTCCTCCTTCCTCCTCTCTCTCCCTCCTTGGTGTTGTCTTTAGGCTGAGTGCTGGCCTACTTTCAGACCCAGCGAGATGAGCTCGGAGCAGAGACAACGCTGCAAGGGGAAAAACCTCTGCTCCATTTATAACTCCCTGCCTGGCACTAGAGTCATGTAGGCCTTGTGTGCATTGGTGTGTGAGTCTGTGTGAGTGTGTGTTTGGCTGCATGTGTGTGTGGTGACCCGTGTGTGTATCCTTCGATGCAGGTTTGTTACTGGCTGTGTGTGCATTATCGCGTTTGTGTGTTTGCCCCTGTTCGTCCGTGTGCACTTCCGCTGGCGCTGTGTTTTGGGACGACTCGTCTTAGAGTGAGAGGCAGACAGGAGAGAGCAGAATAGAGAAGAGTGGAGCAGCACACAATGGTTCCCCTGCCAGTATGGTGTGTGTGGATGGTAGGGAGAGAGACAGCGGCTGTGGTAGCGGCTGGCTGTGCTGCAGTGCAGGGGACTGCTGTTTCGGCCTCCAGGGCTACCCCCACTGCGCCACTGCCGCTACCACCCGGGCTCCTGCTGCAGAATAAAGCCATGGTGTCCGGGAACAGCACAGCAGGAAAACCAGCCCTGGGTAGGTAGGGTTGGGGGGTTAGCGTGGAGGGGGGGCTGGCTCAGGATGTTTGGGATCTAAGTGGAGCACTTATCTGGGTAGCAAGATAAGCTGGCTATGTAGCACCAGGGTTGCCTTCATAAATGAACAGATTATTATTTGATTACTGATGTTCTAATAGTCTCCAATATCAATGAATATTTGTTGTTGTTGACCATGTTTTCTCCTGTGTGTGTGTGTGTGTGTGTGTGTGTGTGTGTGTGTGTGTGTGTGTGTGTGTGTGTGTGTGTGTGTGTGTGTGTGTGTGTGTGTGTGTGTGTGTGTGTGCCTATTAAATATGATCCAGGATTGGATTGTTCCTGTCTGTGTAAAGCACCAGTCTAGATATAGTAGGTTAAGGGGCTGATGATGATGTTGATAGCCACACTACCTACCAAAATCTAACTTTAGAATACTTGTCTTTGATAGCACGGAATATATTGTCACTGGTAGCATTTGGTATGAAGAGAGGCTACTGTTTCTCTGGTAAGCACTGCCGAACATTCTCCAGCACATTTTTTGGGTTATTATAGTATAGTTTCTTAGCAACCATTCTGCCTGATCACGTATCCAGCATTTTACCAAGGTAAATTAACCTGTAACATGTGTCTTCAGTTGAGAAGATGGCTAGCGAATTTGATCACATCATTGTTTATTATTATTTTGTGGTTCATTTTTTACCTTTGTGAAGCTCAGTTAAACCCGACTAAATGTGTCTTTGTCCTCATACCCCACCTCACCTGTTCCGGATCAGCATCCCCAATATGTCCAATAAATGTTGCTGTGATTCTGACTGATTGTATGTCCTCTCCCCTCCTACAGAGAGGACTAGCGTGTCCAACCTGACCCAGCAGGGTCCCCCAGGGGTGGGGAGGGTGGAGTGGATCATCCCCCTGGTGGTGGTCTCTGCCCTCACCTTCGTCTGCCTCATCCTGCTGCTTGCTGTGCTCGTCTACTGGAGGTGGGTACCATAACACACTGAGACATCACACTCATGTAGCTGAATAAAAACCTTTCAGGAAGAATGTTTCCCCAAATCGTGTTGGTATAGTTTGAAGAAGGGTAGGGTTGGCACGATTACCGTATAATCAAGGTAACCGATGATAATGGAGGAAGGCCCTCATGAAGAAAATATAAATAAAATGGACTTAACATGGGAAGGCCGGGCATTCCTGGGTTGAGTCAGTTTCCGCGGTAACATGGACTCTTTACAAAGTGATGAAACTTTGTGTTGCAGCAAACAAGTATTTGGTTGCCTAGGCAACACCCCCCTCTGCAGCTGCAGCACATGCAGACAGGAGTGGAAGAGAGGAGAAAATGTCATTTTTAAAAACTATAAATAAATAACATTTGCTATTCAAGTGACTATAAAGGTGGCTGCAGTCATTTGGCTGACCAATAATTACAGTATGACCAGTCATCCAAAACTCAATGACCATTACAGCCCTAAAGAATGGTAAACATAGAGCAACATACACAAAAACAGCCAGGTATAGGCTACACACCAATGGCGGTCGGTGCCGTTTAAGATGAGGGAGGAAGATGTTTTTTTGATGAGCATGGGCTTATTTCTATTACAGCGTATTGGATGACTGTCATTCATATTCCATTCACCCAGCTCAATGTAATATCGTTCAGGCTACTACATGATACTCACATTTTCCCTATACCCATTATGAGGTTGCTACAATCTAGCATACAAATGAAAGTTTACAACGTAGGTGAACAGGTCAAGAGAAATTAGGTATAATCAAAGTGTGTCAGGACCCGGTTACGAACCCGGGTCTCCGGAGTGAGAAACAGTCACTTAACCAACTGAGCCACGAATAGTCGGAAGAACCCAGAAGATGAGGCATACACAGCAGTACTTGAGACGGTGTATTTAATGAAGTAAAAAGTGAAGTTCTTCAGGAAAACATGTAACTCCACAACCTCAAAGGGAATCCTACAAGAACAAAGGTAATCCTCCAAGACAAAAAAGGTAAATCCACAAGGTGGAAGGTAAAGCACAAAAAGCCTCAAAAGATACTCAAAAAACAAACAAACAAGAACAAAAAAACAGAATTCCACAAGAGTGTCCACCGGGATCAACAAGAGTTCTCAGAGTACTAGGGCTGGGTGCTAACATACAAACACAGAGCAAAGAACAGAGGAAAACAAAGGGTTTAAATACAATCAGGGGAAACGAGGCACAGGTGCAAATAATAATGGGGATCAAGAGAAAACAAAAGGTCAAAAGGCACAATGGGGGCATCTAGTGACCAAAAACCGGAACAACCCTGGCCAAATCCTGACAAAGTGACAGACAGTGAATGACACATTTAATAACGCCTTGCACACTCTTGCCTGCACATGTAGGTTGTAATCATTAGTCCAACAGTTGCAAACAAGAGTTCCTATTGGACAAATTCAGGTATGTTTATCCACATTTCATTCTGTTTGCTTCCGTTTAAGAATCAGCAGAGTGAATACACTCCTGATCACATGCAAACACAGAACTAGCGCAGCCACTTATAAACAGCATGATCACTTTGCTCGTTGTATATATTATTCCTTCTCGCATCTACACTCTCTAATCCTCTTACCTTTTCCCTTTGCTTGTGAACTTCAGTGCACAATACAACAGCTGTCTGTGACCAGGTGGAAAAAACTTTCCAAGACAAATTTTCATACCATAACCGCTACACACAGCCGACAGTGGTGTCACCATATTAACGGAAATTTTAGTCTCGCTACTAGAACTAACGCATTAGTAAACCTGCTACAGTGATGCAGTACAGTGTACAGCAAGCAGTTTAGTGTAACGGCGTTCTTCGTTTGTAGAAAGAGAGTCGGACCGAAATGCAGCGTAGTGGTTACTCATGACTTAAATAGAAAAAGTGACACATGAAATAACTATACAAAATACAAAACAACAAACGGAACGTGAAACCTATTACAGCCTATCTGGTGAAACTACACAGAGACAGGAACAATCACCCACGAAATACAAAGCGAAACCAGGCTACCTAAATACGGTTCCCAATCAGAGACAACGAGAATCACCTGACTCTGATTGAGAACCGCCTCAGGCAGCCAAGCCTATACAACACCCCTAATCAGCCGCGATCCCAAATACTACAAACCCCAATACGAAAATACAATAACATAAACCCATGTCACACCCTGGCCTGACCAAATATATAACGAAAACACAAAATACAATGACCAAGGCGTGACATTTAGCAGTTACACTGGCAGGCCCCTGTAGCAATACATTAATAAAACCAAAAGCTTATCATGACTTGGAAGAGTTTCAGTGTTGGATAGCCATAGCCAGCTAGCTAACATAGCATCCCTCTCTGTTTGAACCCGGGGGTTGAAGTAGGCTAAACTAGCTAGCTGCATTCGCTAGCTAAGTTAGTGAAAGTGAAAGTTTAAAAAAATAAATACAGTACCTGTCAAAAGTTTGGACACATCTACTCATTCCAGGGTTTTTCTTTATTTTGACTATTCTCTACATAGTAGAATACTATTGAAGATATCAAAACTATGAAATAACACATGGAATTATGTAGTAACCAAAGAAGTGTTAAACAAATCAAAATAAAAAAATGTATATTCAAAGTAGCCACCCTTTGCCTTGATGACAGCTTTGCACACTCTTGGCATTCTCTCAACCAGCTTCATGCGGTAGTCACCTAGAATGCATTTCAATTAGCAGTTGTGCCTTGTTAAAAGTTTATTTGTGGAATTTCTTTCCTACTTACTGTGTTTAAGTCAATCAGTTGTGTTGTGACAAGGTAGGGTTGGTATACAGAAGATAGCCCTATTTGGTAAAAGACTAAGTCCATATTATGGCAAGAACAGCTCAAATAAGAAAAGAGAAATGACAGTCCATCATTACTTTCAGACATGAAGGTCAGTCAATCCGGAACATTTCAAGAACTTTTAAAGTTTCTTCAAGTGCAGTCGCAAAAACCATCAAGCGATAACTGGCTCTCGTGAGGACTGCCACAGGAAAGAAAGACTCAGAGTTAACTCTGCTGCAGAGAACAAGTTTATTAGAGTTACCAGCCTCAGATATTGGCAATTAACTGCACCTCAGATTTGAGCCCAAATAAATGCTTCACAGAGTTCATGTAACAGACACATCTCAACATCAACTGTTCAGAGAAGACTGCGTGAATCAGGCCTCCATGGTCGAATTGCTGCAAAGAAACCACTACTAAAGGACACCCGTAAGAAGAAGAGACTTGCTTGGGCCAAGTAACAGGAGAAATGGACATTAGACCGGAGGAAATCTGTCATGATGAGTCCAAATTTGAAATGAATGGTTCCAACCGCCGTGCCTTTGTGAGATGCAGAGTACAGGAACGGATGATCTCCGCATTTGTGATTCCCACCGTAAAACATGGAGGAGGAGTTGTTATGTTGTGCTTTGCTGGTGACACTGTCAGTGATTTTTTTAGAATTCAAGGCACACTTAACCAGCATGGCTACCACAGCATTCTGCAGCGATACGCCATCCCATCTGGTTTGCACTTAGTGGGACTATCATTTATTTTTCAACAGGACAATGACCAAACACACCTCCAGGCTGTGTAAGGGCTATTTGACCAAGATGGAGAGTGATGAAGTGCTGCATCAGATGACTTGGCCTCCACAATCACCAGACCTCAACCCAATTGAGATGATTTGGAATGAGTTGGACCGCAGAGTGAAGGAAAAGCAGCCAACAAGTACTCAGCATATATGGGAACTCCTTCAAGACTGTTGGAAAAGCATTCCAGGTGACTACCTCATGAAGCTGGTTGAGAGAATGCCAATAGTGTTCAAATCTGTCATCGAGGCAAAGGGTAGCTACTTTGAAGAATCTCAAATATAACATATATTTGTTTAAAAAGTGTGGGTTACTACATGATTTCCTATGTGTTATTTCATAGTTTTGATGTCCTCACTATTATTCTACAATGTAGGAAATAGAACAAATAAAGAAAACCCCTTGAATGAGTAGATGTGTCCAAACTTTTGACAGGTACTGTATATATTATTTTTACTAACTTAGCTAGCGAATGCAGCTAGCTAGTTTAGCCTACTTAAACCCCTTGAATGACCATGCGATACTTTTCGGTGAGCTGTCAACAATAGGACTGGGATTGGATGTCTGTCGTTGGTTTCATGACTATCTAAAGGAAGTCAGCCTGTTAGAGTCGACGGCTCCCAGTCGGAGCCATTGGAGTTGGTTAAAGGGGTCCCACAAGGTTCTATACTTGGTCCATTACTGTTCACTCTCCACATAAACAGTATCGGTGATGAGATATGAAAGTGTGAAATTCATTTATATGCTGATGACACTGTATGTACTCTATCGCTTCAACGGCTGACCAAGCATTTTAATATATTACAAGGGTCTTTTATACAGCTGAAACTTGTTTAAAATGCAAAGAAAACACATTTTATGATTTTTAATAGGTTCAAAAAGTTGGTTGAAATACACTTGCACTCACGAGCTTAGATGGTTCTCGAATTAATCAGGTCTCTGCATATAAATACTTAGGGATATGGTTGGATGATAAACTGTCTTTTAAAATGCATATTGATGAACTTTGTAAACGGCTAAAAATCAAGCTAGGCTTCCTCCATAGAAACAGGACATGTTTGTCCTCTACAAATAGAAGAGAAATTGTGCAAGCTACTTTTATGTCTGTTATAGATTATGGGGATATTATTTACATGCATGCTACGGCATCAACACTTAAATCGCTGGATGCTACTTGTCATTGCGCACTTAGGTTTATTTAAGGTGCTAGCTACAGAACTCACCACTGTGTTTTATATCAATATGTGGGTTGGACTTCGCTGTCCATGAGACGAGAACTACATGCTCTCGTGTTTGTCTATAAAGCACTTCTGAATAACCTACCTTCTTATTTAAAAATCACTCATCAATATTAGAATTCCTACAACCAGGTCTCAAGCATGGATTTCACCTGGGGTCCATGCGATTTGCACAGAGTTGGGTATGGCTGACTTTTCCTGTTAAGCTCCTTGCTTATGGAATAGCCTGCAGACTAAACTTGAGACTCATGTCCCCCTTGCCCATTTTAAATATTTATTGGAGGATTTTTATTTTGTATTGCTTGTAACTGTTTTGGGTAATGCAAGTTATTGTGCTGTTGGTAGAATAACCTGTGTGTAAATGTAATCTGCTGCTGTATTTATTTGTGTGATCGTTTTGTTTGTTATGTTTAGTTTCTTAATCATTGTACCTAAACTGTATGTGTAAACATGTATACGCAGGGCCCAGCTTTCAAAGAGACCTCGGTCTCAGTCTGTGTTCCTTGCTGAAATAAAGGTATAATAATAGCATGTCTGTTCATGACTCATGAACTCTGATATGTTGGAGGATGTCCTCCGGAAGATGTCATAATTACTGTGTAAGTCTATGGAAGTGGTTGAGAACCATGAGCGTCCTAGGTTTTGTATTGAAGTGAATGTACCCAGAGGAGGAGAGAAGCAAGCTGTTCTCCGGCTACACCATTGTGATACCCTACAGAGTGCTGCTGAGTCTACTCTAGACCTTCATTGCAAAACAGTGTGTTTTAATCAATTATTTGGTGACGTGATTATATGTAGTATATCTTCATCTAAGAAGGATAACTTTTTAAATGTTTCACTATTTAAATTTTTATGAAATTGCCTGAGGAGGATGGTCCTCCCCTTCCTCCTCTGAGGAGCCTCTACTGCTACACACAGTGCTGGTCAACAGAAGTTGGGAGATTTCTACACTCCAGTGCTAATTCAATCACCCACCTGACTAACCTCTGTGGTCTCTCCATGTATCAGTGTGTAAGCTGGCTATGGTCCCTGCTATCCCCATCAGCCCCAGTGCCCTATAGTAGCCCCCTGCCCTCCTTGCCCCAGCCCCTTCATCGATTAAGGCCCAGGGGCATGACTGGCTATCTGCTTCACTTCCTAGCTCCACTCCTGCGTAAATCAGGACTCAGGCATGGGGGGGTTAGGGATGAGAACATACACACACACCAAGCACCCACTTGGAGACAATGACACAGAGATATATCACAGAGGGTTTTGCATCTGCCAAAGTAGTGGAGGGCATGCACATATTTATTCATTCAACAACTAGCTTGTTTACATACATAGATACTCACCCATTTGTAAATATTGTCACACAAACAGCATCACCAAGAACGCATTGAGGTTATGAGCACTAGTTTCCTGCCAATATCTCTTACTGTCTCTTAAGATGTACAGTGCCTTGCGAAAGTATTCGCCCCCCTTGAACTTTGCGACCTTTTGCCACATTTCAGGCTTCAAACATAAAGATATAAAACTGTATTGTTTTGTGAAGAATCAACAACAAGTGGGACACAATCATGAAGTGGAACGACATTTATTGGATATTTCAAACTTTTATAACAAATCAAAAACTGAAAAATTGGGCGTGCAAAATTATTCAGCCCCCTTAAGTTAATACTTTGTAGCGCCACCTTTTGCTGCGATTACAGCTGTAAGTCGCTTGGGGTATGTCTCTATCAGTTTTGCACATCGAGAGACTGACATTTTTCCCATTCCTCCTGCAAAACAGCTCGAGCTCAGTGAGGTTGGATGGAGAGCATTTGTGAACAGCAGTTTTCAGTTCTTTCCACAGATTCTCGATTGGATTCAGGTCTGGACTTTGACTTGGCCATTCTAACACCTGGATATGTTTATTTTTGAACCATTCCATTGTAGTTTTTGCTCTATGTTTTGGATCATTGTCTTGAAAAATCTCCGTCCCAGTCTCAGGTCTTTTGCAGACTCCATCAGGTTTTCTTCCAGAATGGTCCTCTATTTGGCTCCATCCATCTTCCCATCAATTTTAACCATCTTCCCTGTCCCTGCTGAAGAAAAGCAGGCCCAAACCATGTGCTGCCACCACCATGTTTGACAGTGGGGATGGTGTGTTCAGGGTGATGAGCTGTGTTGCTTTTACGCCAAACATAACGTTTTGCATTGTTGCCAAAAAGTTCAATTTTGGTTTCATCTGACCAGAGCACCTTCTTCCACATGTTTGGTGTGTCTCCCATGTGGCTTGTGGCAAACTTTAAACAACACTTTTTATGGAAGCTTTAAGAAATGGCTTTCTTCTTGCCACTCTTCCATAAAGGCCAGATTTGTGCAATATACGACTGATTGTTGTCCTATGGACAGAGTCTCCCACCTCAACTGTAGATCTCTGCAGTTCATCCAGAGTGATCATGGGCCTCTTGGCTGCATCTCTGATCAGTCTTCTCCTTGTATGAGCTGAAAGTTTAGAGGGACGGCCAGGTCTTGGTAGATTTGCAGTGGTCTGATACTCCTTCCATTTCAATATTATCGCTTGCACAGTGGTCCTTGGGATGTTTAAAGCTTGGGAAATCTTTTTGTATCCAAATCCGGCTTTAAACTTCTTCACAACAGTATCTCGGACCTGCCTGGTGTGTTCCTTGTTCTTCATGATGCTCTCTGCGCTTTTAACGGACCTCTGAGACTATCACAGTGCAGGTGCATTTATACGGAGACTTGATTACACACAGGTGGATTGTATTTATCATCATTAGTCATTTAGGTCAACATTGGATCATTCAGAGATCCTCACTGAACTTCTGGGGAGAGTTTGCTGCACTGAAAGTAAAGGGGCTGATTAATTTTGCACGCCCAATTTTTCAGTTTTTGATTTGTTAAAAAAGTTTGAAATATCCAATAAATGTCGTTCCACTTCATGATTGTGTCCCACTTGTTGTTGATTCTTCACAAAAAAATACAGCTTTATATCTTTATGTTTGAAGCCTGAAATGTGGCAAAAGGTCGCAAAGTTCAAGGGGCCGAATACTTTCGCAAGGCACTGTATATGTTTCCTATGATGCTGAAGAGAGCATTTTAGTTCTCAGGCCTTTATCATCAAAGCGCATCCATCGTAGCACTTCAAACAGGCATTTAATGCCAGCCTGGGTTCAAAGAGCTGTTTTCCTCTGAGTGAGGGCTGTGACCTCTCTGGTTCTCACCACCCCCGGCTCCTTAAAGGTCAGCAGCCACGACCAGATAATTAGCCCCTTACTGAGACCCAGCAGAGCAGGAGGAAGCTGCCCCTAGATACTGATCTCAGGTAATTTTGATGTCTCCACCCTAATTGTAAAGTTTGTAGGATTTCAGGAGGGTAAGCTGCTCATAGATCTGTGCCTCGAGGGCAACCTTTATCCACATTTTTTATAGCTCTCTGTCACAGAGGCTAATGGAAGTGCAGCACCCCCTGAGGTCTGTAGGGGGCCTCTGGGGAGAGAAAATGGCAGAGATCATGGCTGCAGTAACAGGCTAGGGAAGATTAGGCTGGCTGTTTGGATTAAACTACCATTTAGACTCAGTTTAGCCCGCCTAGCCTTAGTGTGTCCTGTGAAACAGACAACAGGGTGTGTGTGTGTGTCTCTGTCTGTCTGTCTGTGTTTGTGTGTCTGTGTTTGTATCTGTCTGTCTGCGTGTGCCAGAGATAAAGTTCCTGGTGTTACAGAGATGACACACACACACAGAGAGAGACAGACAAACAGGTGGTGGTTGAGCTCGAGGTCTCCTGGGCAGTAGCAGGTGTTGAAGGCGTGAGAGGGGAGTGTTGGGTAATTCTAATCCTATTGCGTAGCAGAGCTCGGGCTCAGGGCTCAACCCCCATGTTGCCCTGTAACCCCTCCCCCATCGGACCACATTGGCTGCCCGTAGACAGTAAGCCACCCGTGAGTAATTACTGGTCTGAGATCAGGTCAACCAACCTTGAGCCTGACACTAAACACAGGATAATTACTGGAGAATGATCCAGGAGCTGTTACTAGACAGAGTGAGTGACAGGTCACTGCTCCTCTGACTTGCTAATGCAGAGAGGACAGGGGAGTCCTCCCTCTTCTTGCTCTCCTACCTCTACTCCTCTCTTCTCCTCCCTCTCTCCGTCTGCTGGTCTGGTTCAGTATCAG
The DNA here is from genome assembly GCF_023373465.1 of Oncorhynchus keta. Lineage (NCBI taxonomy): Eukaryota > Metazoa > Chordata > Actinopteri > Salmoniformes > Salmonidae > Oncorhynchus > Oncorhynchus keta. The sequence continues at coordinate 26,181,140 of NC_068430.1, read as the reverse complement.
CATGCAGTCGCTGCCTGCTAAGGCTGTTCTGTCTCTCTTCTCCTCCGCTCTTTTCTCATCTCTCTAGGATGACCAGTTTCTGCAATCTACTCTGCATAAAATACAGGTAGGAGTAGGACCACACACTCACATATACACATTTCCACTCACTCAGTAACTTTACTCTCTATTCGGTAGATAGCCTCTTGCTCAAGCTCAGATATCCGCCTCTCTCTTATGGAGATGATTTATCTCCTTTCCCTTTCTCACCTATATCCTATTTTTAAGGCTTGAAGTTCATGACAGGCTTATTAGTCTGGAGTGCTGTCATTGTTAAAGAAATAAGCAATACTGGTTTTTCTTTTACTTTGAGATTTTTAAATAGAGGAACAGGTTTTGACTGTTAACATTGTTTCCATATTGTAGCTTTAATCTCTCTTCGAGGAGAGCTCTTTGATGAAGCATACAGTGTAATATGTTTATTACGGTACACTTCCCTAAAGGTATGTGCTTAGTCTGGAGCTGGCTGTCTTTTCAGACACACCTCCATTGAGCTTTACATAGCCTGCGCTTGCAGCTGTGTCTATGTGTTCTTTGCCCTCTTGATCTTTGTTCGGCCACAGACTAGCCCTTGATCATGACTCTCCGTTTCATTACATTACACATAAGAGTTATTGGAAGAAGGCGTCTTCTTTACGGGGGACTTTTGTTAAGAGTCCCGATGCTTGGTCTGAACATTAACATGCATCGCTTGCGGTACGATTTTGGAAGCATAAGGACCATATCTTTGATATCAGCGAGAAATAATACAAATATATACAATTGATACACACCTTTACAGGGTTAGGGTTCCCACACGGCCATATGTCCATGTTACAGTGCCTGTTTACGGAAAACAGACGGAAGACACATTTGTGGTGTCCCATCTTCCATTTACACACAGGTGTTTGGAGATGCAGAAAGCTAATTAGCACAGGTAGTCCATACGTGTGCTAATTAGCTATCTGTGTCTCCGAACACCTGTGTGTAAACAGAAGACGGACACCACAAATGTGTTGTCACTGAAAAATACTGTTGGTTGCAACTGTGTTAAACCCTGTTAAAACTGTGTTAAAACCTGTTAAAACTGTGTACAGTAAGCATGTATTTTGCATTTGTGAAATGATTTTGATGTGATATGAAAGTAGAGGTATTTTTGTTTCTAGAACTGTACTGCATTTGAGAATCAATGTACTTTTAGATGGAGTATTTGGCTGTTTGGTCTTCGCCCTCTAAATATAACCTATAAGGTCCTTGGACTATAAGGAGTAATGTTAGGCTCTTTTCGTCCATTATTTGGCTAGCCACAGACATACAGTATGTCTCTGCTTCATAGCTCAAACTGAAAACAAATTGATTCTGATCCTCATAGTGTTTATGTGACTCTGACGGTGTGTGAGCTGTGAGAGTGTGTGGTGGTGACTGCTTGTTTATGCTAATGTTTGCCTTCTCTGGAGGAGTTCAAAGTACACCTTGATCCTGTCACGTGTCTCCAGTGCCATCTGTGTTTACTTTGGAGGAGATTGTCACCTGTGGCATTGCTGATGACAGTGCTGATACATTATTCTCAGGGCTAATGTGCCACTGACTGACTGACTGTCTCTCTCTCTCTCTCGCGCGCTCTCAGGAAGTGTTTTCAGACGGCTCATTTCTACGTGGAGGACAGTAGTTCTCCCAGAGTGGTGTCCAATGACAGCATCCCTGTCATCCCCATCCCAGGTAAGCACCAATCAGAGCATCGCTTCGGCCCCATAGTACCCCAGGAGGAGGTTAAAATCCTTGTCAGGAATGGGTCAGTTGATTGCAGCAAAATGGCACCTTTTCTCTGAAGTTTTCCAAATGTTCACGTTCTGTCTGTGGTCAATGTAATAATTCACAGTCAGGGTCAAGGGGAATAGTCTTGTCCCATATGTCTGCTCCTCCCTGTTTCCAATGGAACCCTATAGGCACCAATCATGTACAATCTGTACAGATACATCACACACATACAGTAGACACCATATGAGACTTCATATGACCGTTCTCCTCACATGAGACCACTATTTCGTGCTCCATCCACCTCTGTGTGCTCTGTTGAAGAGTAAACAAACAGTTCATTCAAAGATGTTGTTTTTCTAAAGGAGCTGTACTTGATTTATAGTGTGTGCATTGAGTTTCATGTACTGGACAGTAACCTGTCATTCCATTGTATTGATTAGACATTATTGATCCCCAAAGGGAAGTTATTTTTGCCACCAGCAGCAGACCCCGACATGCATTATAGATAAACAGGCATACATTTCATCACCGAAATCGACATTAAATTATTCCTAGAGATGATCTTGAAAGGTGTTTAAATTACTAAAGGGGAGGAGAGCTGAGATGTCTCTCACACTTAATATTGAAAATTTTACTTTAACCACTTTTCAGATGGGAAAATCCATGCACACATTGATTTTTCCACGAAGATCTCATGTGAGATCGAGGTCTGAGCCATTGCATTAGCAGCCTACATTGATGTTTGAACACCAGTGTTATCATCTGTGAATGCTGTTCAAGTGTTAAAACACTTGAGAGGGAGAGCCTGACTCTGTGAGACAGGACTCACTCAGCCATGGTTTCAATGGGCTGTTGCTTGGCGATGAAGGTGCCAGTGGCCTCAGGTGGTTGGTTTGTTGGGGTGCATATGTGTGATCAGTATTTACAAGATTTGTGTTCCAAGAGATACCCGTAGCTGGTGTTGTTTTGCTAGAACACACTATTCCGTCATAATCATGTGATGTGTGTGAACAGGTGGGTGTTTGCCCTCACTAGTGTTACTGTAGTGTTTAACACGATTTATGAGAGTTCCCTGTCAGCATTGGTTTTGTGCTCTGTGCTTACTGGTTCAGCCCAAATGCACCATGTTAAAGGAGGATGGAAGGTGGGGGGTGGGGGGGGTAGAGGAGGGCTGGATCTCTCTCTCACTCTTTCGAGCCAGTGGATCAAACATTAAAGGCATGGAGATTGGCCCTCAAAGACCCAATCTTCCATATCTAACATCTCCCCTCACATACAAGATTTTCCCCAGCATCCAAATCCATTTGGACTGACTGAGTGTCCTTCACAATGGACCTTGGCACAGAGAGCTGTGTCTGATGTGCCTATTTAAACCAATGGCGCAGCACTTCCCAGCACAGGGACAGGGAAGGCTTATACAGTGGGCCCCATTCGACATCTCTCCTCCTCCTTAAAAGGCCGTTAACTTTGAGAACTGACTTCAGTACTCTACATTCTCCCCAGCAGATTGTATCTCCTAACCAGATATCAAAAGGTTTGTGGCTTATGAGACTTTATACCATGGTATTGTTGAATACTTCTTTCTGATTTGCTTGAAGGGTATTCTGGAGCCCTTCAAGCCATAACGCACAGTACATTTGCGTCGTAAAATTCAATGGCTATCGTTCATTCTTACATTTTCTATGTTTGAGCTGCTTTTGAAAGCAAAAGTCGAATTGAAAACATTATTGGCATTGTTGAATTAGATGTTCATAATAACAAGCTAGGATGAATAGTTTGGTTAGCTAAACTAGCAAGTCTGTTTGGTTGCCATGGCGACTACTGTATCTAGTAAACTTGCTAGCTACTTCAGTGGAAGTTGAACACATTTCTAGCTGTGTTAAATTATAGCCATGGTGTGAAGGGATAATCAACTCGGGGCTCTATGCGTTCCAAGGACAATAATGCAACTCCTGACCTCCGCGTCATTCATTATTTTCCATAGAACGCATAGCCCCTCATTGATTATCATTTACATATTGACTATGATGTAAGACAATGTTTCTAGAATAGCCTAATGTTGATTGGAGTGCTGTTTGAAGGTTGTTATCTATCTTGACCATAGGTTTGGAGGACTGAAATAGGCAAACTTTTTCTTAAAGGTCCAATGCAGCCAGTTTTATCTGAATATCAAATAATTTCTGGTTAACAATTAAGTACCTTACTGTGATTGTTTTCAATGAAACTGGTCAAAAAGAAACGAGCAAGAATTGTACTATGACTGTCTGGGTGTGGTCCGAATGGGAAGTGGAAAACTGAAAATGAGCTGTTATTGGCAGAGAGGTTTGGAACTCTCTTTCTTATGGGTCTATTAACTCATTTACTGCATGGTGATGTCACCAAGGCCCAAAACTCCATCACACCAAAACAGGCTTACATTTTAGGCGCTCTTACACTAAATGGAGAGGCTGTGGTTCCGGATTTTCAGGACACCCGAATTACCATGGCAAACAATACGAAGATGTATTTTTACGTAGCTGCTGCTCAGTGCTCTGCTGTGGCTGACATCAACGATGAACGTCTTTGTAAAGAGCCGACACACTTCATGTTGTAGACAAAGGACACGGTCCACGTGTTCCAACTATTGCTTTCCAAGCCTCAGTAGGCTGTTAAGGATAAACACGATTTAATGTCCTTTTTTAAGGAGGGAAGTTAGGCTACATGCAGCTATTTACATGTTGTACACTAAAGACATGATTAACATGTTTGTATAAACTCTCAAATAGTTTTTTGCCCCAATGCAAAACTCAAGTGGGGAGTTACATGCAGCTATCTAGACAGCATATCAAACATAAACATGATACAGACGCAGTCTAATTAGCCATTTCATGTTATTTTTTCATCATTGTTGCAAACATTGGCTGAGCAGAAGGCAGTCAGTCAAAGTAGTAGTAGTATTTTTCAGCAACTATGTGTAATGGCTACGATATTGCAGCAACTATAACGATTAGCCTACATCAAAACGCTGATTGTTTTTGCTCCAATGCAATGTGTAGGGACTGCATCCTGTTTGTGCAACTGCAATATCCGTTACAACAGACAGAGAAGGTTGTAGCCTTCATAATGGCCTTGAATGTTAGTTCAAATCGCCACATGGTTTTTATTTCAGCTGTCCAGAAATATGAGGCAGAGACATAGGCTACATCATCATGGTTCAGAAGAGGGTGAGTAAAGAGAGAAATGTGAATGGAGTGTGAGCAGCAGCTACGCCCCAATTTTTTTTTGTGCATAAAATAACACATTATAGCGCAGAACCTGATCCAGATAAGTGGCTTTGAGAAAGAGGTTTTCTTAGGGGTGTGGGCGAAATCTCAGTGTGGAAATGTACAAAAGATACATTTAAAATCACGTGAATCATGTTTTTGACTGCACTGGGTCTTTAAAATGTATTAATTTGTGCAATAGTGGAGCTAAAGATTACTAGTTGATTCCGCTCAGATAGAGCTGTGAAAACAGTGGACTGAATCATACTGTGTTGCCATGACTCAGTGTGTCATCTAAGGCAGAGAGTTCTTAGGCCCAGTGGGGCTGTAGAGACCTATAGGAGAACGAGCAGCAGTGAGGGGAGAGCCATATGTGACCATAATGACAAGCCTGCTTCTCACAGAGCTAATTGTCTCAACTGACACCCTCCCCCCTCTCTCTCTGGGGATTTGAAACCTTTTGAAAAAGACCACAAGACAAACACCCCACACACCTAACTACCAGAGACATACCACACACCACAGTATATAACTCCAGTGTATTTCCAACAATAATTTTCAAAGCCAATTATGTCTAATACATTTTTCATGAAGCTGTTTGACAATTTGAACCTCCTCCTTGTATCTCCATATGCTGTGTTTACCATAAGCATATGATTAGTGGCATTAGTATGCATAAATATTCCTCTCTGCCTTGTATGCGTTAATATTTAATGAGAAGAAGGGGTAAATAGAAGGATTTGGGTGCTTTCAACAGGCACTGTAGTTAACAGCATGTCCTATGAAGTACCATTATCATTTGGGCAAAGATGTAAAAGTACAAGCTGCCTTTTCCCATAAGTTGGCTCTATGAAACATTCATTGTGTGTGGATGTGTGTGTGTGTGCGCGTGTGCATGCGAGTAAGTGTACGTTTGTAAGTGTGTGTGACGTGCGTACAGTAGGCATTCGTACATGTGTTTGAGTGTGTGATTTCCCCTGTGGATGAAGCGTTTGTTCAGCCCAGCTCTCCGTATGTCTCACTAAATGAGTGTTTAGAGTGGTTCCCACAGGCACAGTTAGGACAGAACATCCACCAAGACGAGATCTGTCCCTCTCATCACTCTCCACCATCACACTCTTCTCCCTTTTGCTATCTTTACCCCCTTCTGTGGATAAAACTAGGACCAGATTGAAACTGTGAATCATTAATGACTCTGCTTGAGATGAAAGCTGTGAACTTACTTCACCGATATGAAACATAAGCTGATGGACATTAATAACACATGTTTTCTTGTCTTGGTGAAATATTGAACATGGGATTGTGATAGAGTGGAAGAGCGATCTCTCACCTCTCTCCTCCTGTAGCTTCCTGCTACTTTCCTGCATGTGTTACATTACTCTGTCTTTTTATTAAGACAGATATTCAACAGGTATTACAGGTTTTTAGAGATCCTAGAGATAGTGTAGAGTTATAGTTTAGAGATGTTTTGTACAGTACTGTACATTGTACTGTACATTAAACATGTTGATATCTTCATATGTGACATATACGTCAGTTCCTCTGCTACATGTCTTCCCTAGACACAAGTGTGTGACGAACTCAAACTGTTTGTCTGTGTTTTTTTGACTAAGTGTCCAATTCTATGGTCTCCCTTCCAGATGACATGGAGGCCATCCCTGTCAAGCAGTTCATCAAACACATCTCAGAGCTCTATTCCAACAACCAGCATGGCTTCTCAGAGGACTTTGAGGTAAATAACTGCTCCCTTTGTTGCTGTAATATAGTAGTCTTAACACTTAACCCCACAATAGACTGGCTAGCATAGCATCCCAGCCCGGTGGGTTAGAGTCTGAGTTAGCCAGGTGACCTTGCTCTAACCACTGGTTGACTTTGCATGTTCCTGTGTCGTGTTTGGTTTGCCATGTGAGTGAGGGCAGCATGTGTGTCCGTGTGTGCGTGCATGCTTGTGTGTGTGTGGGGCATTTAAGGTTTCCATAGTGCTGCTAATGGTCTTGGAGCAGATGATGTACGAGAGGTCTGTTAGCTGATTTAGACATGTGTCTCCTGACTGGGCCGGCTGACTGAGAGCGAGAGAGCAGATCAGGCTGGAAACTTGTGTCATATATCCACTACACTGCCTTACTAAACCAATATTTACCTTGTGTTGTATGTGGATCACACAGATGATGTAAGATCAGTAATGCTTTGTGCCTGGGTGATAGCCCTTAGGACAGCCATGGTTTTCAAGTTTCATTCCGAGTAAAATATATCTGAGGGCTCAGTCAGTGATCCTACAACTTATTTTGAGGGGGATTTTGATCACATGCTAACAGATATATGTGCTGTAAATACCTCTCCTATTTCTATCGCTGTAGTTTGAGAAACCCACTCTGCTGCCCTCGTTCTCCCTCCCTTCACCTTCTCCCACCCTTACTTTCTCAGCCGTTAGCAAACCTCTCAGTATTTCTTATTGACCCTCTCCCCAGAAGAAGGATGGGGGAGCTGTCCTACACTGGGCCCTGCTAATGAGTTTCCCCATGGGGCTAGCAACACTGCCACTCCTCCACCACCACCCGCTTGTTGTCCAGGCCAGTGTGAGTGACACTTAGAAGTGGTTTAAGGTTTAAGGGGGGCCCCTCTCCTGAGTGAATGGAGTACTCCTTGCACTCCACATCTCTTTATTCTGCCCCAGAAAGGAGGCAGGAGAAAGGGGGAAGGCAGCGGAGCGAAACCCCTTTGGGCGGAGCGTCCTCGGGCCCTGACAAGTGGCTTTGTCCCGACGGGCCCCAGGGAGACATGGGTAGGGTGCGTAAAGACAGGGGGAGAGGCTGAGGAATGGGTTTGGCTGGGCTTGGATCCCTGGGCACTGTGCATAAAGACAAGGGGAGAGGCTGGGGAATGGGTTTGGCTGGGCTTGGATCCCTGGGTAGGGTGCGTAAAGACAGGGGGAGAGGCTGGGGAATGGGTTTGGCTGGGCTTGGATCCCTGGACACTGTGCATAAAGACAGCGGGAGAGACTGGGGAATGGGTTTGGCTGGGCTTGGATCCCTGGGCACTGTGCATAAAGACAGGGGGAGAGGCTGGGGAATGGGTTTGGCTGGGCTTGGATCCCTGGGCACTGTGCATAAAGACAGGGGGAGAGGCTGGGGAATGGGTTTGGCTGGGCTTGGATCCCTGGGTAGGGTGCGTAAAGACAGGGGGAGAGGCTGGGGAATGGGTTTGGCTGGGCTTGGATCCCTGGACACTGTGCAATGGGAATCATTGGGGCTAGAATGCATGCTGCATACAGATAGAGTTACAGGGAGGATCTGTTAGTTACATGACATGACTTTGATCTTGGTGGCTAATATGTCCATTTGTGTCATGTCTCATAGATGTACTGTTTACTAATAACTCTCTGTACCCTGATGCCTTACACACCATATAGACAGACAGGGTTCTGGGGTGATTTATAAATACCTTCTTGTCATTCTAATGTCCACATATGTCCACCATGGTTGAATTCTCCCTGGTGTTGGCTAGAGATCTGCTCATTTTTAGGATCTCATTCTGTAATGTCACTACTCTCCTTGGCATACACACTGTAATCGGAGCCAGTGGGCGGCTGTGTCCGTATTCCGTGTGTGTGTGTGTGTGTGTGTGTGTGTGTGTGTGTGTGTGTGTGTGTGTGTGTGTGTGTGTGTGTGTGTGTGTGTGTGTGTGTGTGTGCGTGCGTGCGTGCGTGCGTGCGTGCGTGCGTGTGTGCGTGTGTGTGTGTGCGTGTGTGCGTGTGTAAGCATGTGTGTGCAGGCGTGTGTGTGTCTGGCGTATGTGTGTCTGGCGTATGTGTGGTGTATGTATAAGCCATCTGGTGGTCACATCAGCCAGTGACTTTACAGTAAGTATGTACCCAGTTTCACTGTCCCCAAGCCCCCACAACTTGATCCCAGCACCATGTTCTTACCCATGTACACCCCACCTCCACAGTCACCCTTCCCTTATATCTATCTATCTATCTATCTATCTATCTATCTATCTATCTATCTATCTATCTATCTATCTATCTATCTATCTATCTATCTATCTATCTATCTATCTATCTATCTATCTATCTATCTATCTATCTATCTATCTATCTATCTATCTATCTATCTATCTATCTCCAACTTGTATGAGGGGTCCGAATTCTTCTGCTGTGCCCAGAATAAATGAGTATTCCTGTTTGTACCATGGAGAGAGACACCTATTAAATATATAACAAGGTTGTTGATCTGTAAATCCTTAGAGGAAATGAACGAGGGGCTGATTTGACCAGACTGAAGACCATGGTCGGTCATAATTCGTGTTGCTAGAAGGGCAGATAACTGTTGTTGGTTTGTCATAAAACAATGACTATGTACTGGTTGCTATAAGACTATAGAGTAGAATGGGCATGTATTCTCTGGTTTCATGATTGTATCGAGACACACAAAGAACGCAAGCATATTTGGCATGTTTTCTGCCGTGGCTTTAAAGGACGGTTGATAAAAGTGATACATGAAGCTTCTCAATGGATGGCATACTTTATGGTTCCACTGGGAGAGGAATGATGTTGTGAGAGCAGCGGAGGTTTGGGAAGATTGCGTGATGGTTAGCTTAGTGTGTGACAGCACTTAAGGGGAGAGAGCCAGAGTTGGGCTCAAATCGAATTGAAGGCCGTCTATTCAGAAAGTAAACTGAAACGACAATTCAATAATAGAAAAAGGGTATTTATTTTCTAACACTTGTCAATAAACTGAAAAGTAGAAGCTATTTATCACTTCCTGAATTGACTGCCCTTTGATTTGAATTGAGCCCAACCCTGGAGAGAGCGTGTCAACTTCTGCTCAGAGAGAGAGCGAGGAAGAGAGAGAGAGAGAGGAAGAGAGGGAGGGAGACAGCTGCCCTGTGTCTGTCACTTTGTCGACCGCATCTGACAGCGAAAAATTGCTTAGATGTTACCAGAAATGCCTCTATAACTGTCAAAATCTCTCTTTTCACTTCGTTCCCAAATGTTACCCTTGGTGTGTCTCTCTCTCCCCCACAGGAGGTGCAACGATGCACGGTGGACATGAAGATCACGTCGGAGCACTCCAACCATCCAGACAACAAGCACAAGAACAGATACATCAACATTGTGGCCTGTGAGTAGTGCACACCACACATTACAATACAGGAGCATGACAGGCTGTTACACCACTGCACTGATGCTTCATGTCATACAGATCCTGCTTGTAAGAGTACAGCTCTCATCATCTAGGCTACTGGTGTCTTCAGAGCTAACAGAATATGTAGTGTGGGGAATGTGAGACACACACGTGCACGCACGCACGCACACACACACACACACACACACACACACAGAGCTAACTGTCCCTGTCTCTTCTCCAGACGACCACACTCGGGTGAAGCTACGGCCTTTAGCTGGGAAGGACTCCAAACACAGTGACTATATCAATGCCAATTACGTAGATGTGAGTGTTGATTGGAGTATTTATTTTGGTCCGTCTGGTCGTGTGAGTGTGTATTTGTAAGAATTTGTTTTTTGTACTGTGTATTGTAGGCGTCTGTGTACAATATGTGTTACGTATTGTACAAGCATAACAATGTCTTTGAATATTGTGTATGTTTTGTTCATGGTCTCTCACCTTGTTTCCCTGTGTATGGTAGGGCTATAACAAGCCCAAGGCATACATCGCGGCCCAGGGCCCCCTCAAGTCCACCTTCGAGGACTTCTGGAGGATGGTGTGGGAACAGAACACTGGCATCATCGTCATGATCACCAACCTCGTGGAGAAAGGAAGGGTATATACACTACAATTCAATAGATCCTTTTAGTACTCATATAATAACCTTTTGTTTTTTGTGATTCATTGAAACAAGAGTCCCTAACCATGTGTGGTGTGTCTCTGCAGAGAAAATGTGATCAGTACTGGCCCACAGAGAACACAGAGGAATATGGGAACATCGTGGTCACGCTAAAGAGCACCAAAGTGCACGCCTGCTACACGCTACGACGCTTCACCGTGCGCAACACAAAAGTAAAAAAGGTCAGTGACAGTGTTATAGGTCTACAGTGTTATAGGTCTGCAGTGTTATAGGTCTGCAGTGTTATAGGTCAACAGTGTTATGATCGGCTATGAAAAGTCAACTGACATTTACTCCTGAGGTGCTGACTTGTTGCACCCTCGACAACTACTGTGATTATTATTATTTGACCATGTTGGTCATCTATGAACATTTGAACATCTTGGCCATGTTCTGTTATAATCACCACCCGGCACAGCCAGAAGAGGACTGGCCACCCCTCATAGCCTGGTTCCTTTCTTCCTAGGTTTTGGACTTTCTAGGGAGTTTTTCCTAGCCACCGTGCTTCTACACCTGCATTGCTTGCTGTTTGGGGTTTTAGGCTGGGTTTCTGTACAGCACTTTGAGATATCAGCTGATGTAAGAAGGGCTATATAAATACATTTGATTTGATTTGAATTTGATGTATAGGTCTGCAGTGTTATAGGTCTACAGTGTTATAGGTCTGCAGTATTATAGGTCAACAGTGTTATTGGTCTCAGTGTTATTGGTCTACAGTGTTAATGGTCTCCATACCTGTCTTCTCAGGTGATCCTGTTCTACTGGTCTCAGTGTTATTGAAAAGTGACTAGCATGATATCTCATCTACTTCTTATCATGTAGAAAGATACTAATCAATGTGTTTTCTCTCTATCTCCCTCCTCCCTATTCCTCCCTCCCTCTCTCCAAGGGTCAGAAAGGGAACCCTAAGGGGTGTCAGAGTGAAAGAACGGTGGTGCAATACCACTATACCCAGTGGCCTGACATGGGCGTCCCTGAGTACACCCTCCCCGTGCTCACCTTCGTCAGGAGGTCTGCTGCCACCCAGAGCCCAGAGATGGGCCCTATGCTGGTCCACTGCAGGTATTGTCTCTGTCACTGTGCTGCTCAGGGGTTCTTATGGGAGAAGACTTACTAAAATAGAAGGGGTGCACATTTTGCAAACTGTGTATTCAAAAAGGTATCAAGCATGAGAGGAAGAACAAAAGGCAAAAATAAAGATTATGAGAACTAATGAGCCCCCAGAAATAGTCAATATTAGACGGTTTCATGATTGACTATAGTTTAGTTTATTATTTATTTTCACCAGTGAAGCATCTGTTGTGGTGCTTGACACATAAGTGTTTCGGCCAATAAATGGGTAGGATTTTTGTTATTATTATATATTTTTTTGCGTTGTTTGTAACACATTTTTTTAACTTATTATGTACATAATGTTGCTGCGACCGTGTCTTATGACCGAAAATAACTTCTGGACATCAGAACAGTGATTACTCACCACGAACTGGTTGAAGCTTTTTCCTTTAACGAGTCTGATGTGAAGGATATTCTGGTTTCCCAGGAACAGGCCAAAATCCTTGTCATTTGTGTGAAGAGAAGATGGATAAAAAGGGGGCGGAGTACGGGCTGCCTTCTGAGAATTTGTAGGTGATCGAGTAAACTCCCACTGCCATCTGTTCTATTGGCAAATATTGAAAAATAAAAATGATGACCTACGAGCAAGATTAAACGACTAACAGGACATAAAAAACATATGTTTCACTGAGTTGCGGCTGAACGACAACATTCACAAAATACAGCTGGCCGGTTTTACACTGTATCGTCAGGATAGAACAGCAGCTTTGGTAAGACAAGGGGTGGCGTTCTGTGTATATTTGTAAACAGCAGCTGGTGAACGATATCTAAGGAAGTCTCAAGGTTTTGCTCGCCTGAGGTAGAGCATCTCATGATAAGTTGTAGACCACACTATCTACCTAGAGAGTTTTCATCTGTATTTTTCGTAGCTGTCTACATACCACCGCAGACCGATGCTGGCACTAAGACACACTCAATGAGCTGTATTCCGCCATAAGCAAACAGGAAAATGCTCATCCAGAGGCGGCGCTCCTAGTGGCCGTGGACTTTAATGCAGGGAACATAAATCTGTTTTACCAAATTTCCACCAGCAGGTTAAATGTGCAACTAGAGGGAAAGAAAACTCTAGACCACCTTTACTCCACACACAGAGACACGTACAGAGCTCTACAGAGGGTAGTGTGTACGGCCCAGTGCATCAGTGTGGCCAAGCTTCCTGCCATCCAGGACCTCTATAAAAGGCGGTGTCAGAGGAAGGCCCTAAAAATTGTCAAAGTCTCCAGCCACCCTAGTCATAGACTGTTCTCGCTGCTCCCGCATAGCAAGCAGTACCGGAGTGTCAAATCTAGGTCCAAGGGGCTTCTAAACAGCTTCTACCCCCAAGCCATGAGACTCCTGAACATCTAATCAAATGGCTACCCAGACTATTTGCATTCCCCCCGACCCCCCTTTTACACTGCTACTATACTCTGTTATTATCTATGCATAGGCACTTTAATAACTCTGCCTACATGTACATATTACCTCAATTACCTTGACTAACCGGTGCCCCCGCACATTGACTCTGTACCGGTACCCACCGGTGCCCCCGCACATTGACTCTGTACCGGTACCCACCGTATATAGCCTTGCTTGTTATTTTACTGCTGCTCTTTAATAATTATTGCTTTTATTTCTTATTCATATATATATATTAAACTACATTGTTGCTTAGGGCTTGTAAGTAAGCATTTCACTGTAAGGTATTGTATTCAGCAATTTGATTTGGCACGACTGAGATGAAAAAGTATGCCCTCTACATGCAGTGCTGTGAGTGACCTGGAATAGAGCCATGCAGTGTAAAAAGTAAAGGTTCCTGGAACCTTTATGGGTTCTTCAAATTGAAACTGGGGGAAACCCTATAAGTTATTTTAAGAACCCTTGAAAAAGGTTATTCGAAGAACCCCTTATAATGGTTCCTCAAAGAACCTTTTGGGGTTAATTTTTTTAACTCCCTGTCCTCCCTCTCTCCATTATAAAAAACATTAATAACAATAATAATAATAACAATATTGACAATATTGATTTAAGTAATACATTTATTATTTAGTGGCACCACAAATGTGAAGGAATATTTACAAAACAGTTTACCAAACAAAATGTCTGCAGACATGTCAGACCATAATAAATAATACATTTACTTTGTGTAGTGCATTTCATTACATTTTTTAAAATAAAATAATGATGTACAATAAAAACAACATACATTAAAAATGAATCATAGGTAAACTAACGGTATTGTAGACTTGATACTATATGCAGTTTTTTTGCTTTAGGGTGTGTGTGTGTGTGTGTGTGTGTGTGTGTGTGTGTGTGTGTGTGTGTGTGTGTGTGTGTGTGTGTGTGCGTGCGTGCGTGCGTGCGTGCGTGTGTGTGTGTGTCCAACAACCCAACAACCACTTAGTTATGTTAGGGAGTTTGCCATCTTTATAACCGGCCCTGACAACCTCACCCCAAATTCTCTTATCCCCAGAACACAGTAACTTAACAACATAGGTGTTCTTCTGACATTTTGGGGAAATTGAACTAAAAATAAAATCTAGCCCTAGCAGAGCCCCAAGTCCCATGGGGACGTCCAATAGGGCGTAAAAAAATACCCGTGGGATTTCACTCTCATGGTGAATTGGATTCTCACCGATGTGCAGTAAAGGAGTAGGGAGCAGTGTAATCTGTGTCAACAAAAGTAAGAAAAGATTAATACACATACAATTAACAAAGAACATAACAAATGTTCAGCTGTAGTTTTATATAAGCATGCACACATGTTTATGAAGAAACAGATTATTTGAACATAGGCATACCTTGTCACAGCCATAAAGGCTACTCGGGTCCTCATTGAAGAGGGCAAGAGCAGGGGGCAAGAGCAGGATTGCTGCTGTGGTCTCGAGTCCTAGTAAAGCAATGATCTTACAACACTTGCTAGTTTTATTGCAAAATACATTAGAGAAAGGGAAGGATTAACAGCGAATTCCCCTGTGTGCCTCTTCTGTATCTTTGAAAAACCTTTTTGGGGCTGTTTTTCATTGCCAAGAACCCTAATATTCTTTGATGATCTTAGAACTTCAGTTGAACCCCTAATTTTTAGAGTGTAATATGCACTGCAGTCTGAAATATACACTATAATTTTCCCTACAGCTACTCTGCACTTCCTTTGTTACCTGAGAGAAAGGAATCCCAGCTGTGGTTAGCTAAGCATGTGTTTAAGGCAGGGAAATGGACTGTAATTGTCCAGTGAAAGTTCCCTCCTCGGTAATGAGCGTAATGGTCTCTAATGTCATCTGTCCTGTGCTGTTCGATAATGACCCTTCACAGGCAGAACCTGCTGTGTCTACACACTCAACTATACAGCTCTGCCAGACACACACACCACAGGTCCTCTAGCCAAGCTTATTACTGTGTCCTGGGTGGACACAGTGACCTGGGTGGACCTTCTCTCACACTGTCAGTGCTGCCGACTGGCTTCTCTCCTGCTGAACATGGATTTCTGTTAATGATACACACAGGACCTTGACTTGAGGAGAAGTCCACCTATGAGATATAAATAGCCCTGTTAAGGGTCAGATGTGAGGTTAAGGCATGTTTTATAGGAGTTTGTACTGTATGACTTCTCCAGGTGGGCTTGGATGCATTAGAGCTGCTCTCCCCAACTTCAATCCTTGAACATCATTCATCAGCAACTGGTTTAGATCTGGAAAATGATGTGTCTGGTCTCTCTGGCCATCCAATGACATGAATTGATCGATTAAGAACCAGTTAGAGGAGAAGATGAATGCAGCATACATGGACTGGGATTGACAGCTGAGTTAGAAGAAGACCTAAATGCCAATAGGAAACCCTGTATGAATATCCAAGTTGTGTGTTCATGTGTGTGTGTGCAGTGCGGGTGTGGGCCGGACAGGGACCTACATCGTCATAGACAGCATGCTGCAGCAGATCAAGGACAAAAGCACAGTCAACGTCCTGGGCTTCCTCAAACACATCCGGACCCAGCGCAACTACCTGGTACAAACAGAGGTGGGTTGTGTGTGTGTTTTTGAGTGTGTATGAACATCCTGAGTGACTCATTCTATAATCACCATGTGCCATTCTATTCACTTGAGCATCTGTGGTAAAGTCCCGAATGATCAAACTCCCTGCAGCTAGTAGACTGCAGTAGAGCATAACGTTAAACTTCCGTCTTTCTTATCTGTCTAATGCAGCTGTGTTTAAGTCTGTCCATGTCCCTCTTTGTAAATATAGGAAAGGCATGCATCACACAGCCATTGTTGTCCGAGACCAAGGGGACCATGGTCATTGTCATAATTGATCTGCTCTAAAAAGAGCTGCACTGCCACTTTGTCTGTATGTCTGACTGGTGTTCTCTCTTTCTGTCCTGCTTGGCCTATAGGAGCAGTATATCTTCATTCATGATGCGTTGATTGAGGCCATCATGGGGAAGGAGACGGAGGTGTTGTCCAGCCAGCTGCACAGCTATGTCAACAGTATCCTTATGCCTGGGGTGGGCGGCAAGACACGGCTGGAGAAACAGTTTAAGGTCAGAGCACCTCCTTCTCAGTCTTACTGAACACTCATTCCCCTAGATCTCTTTCTCTATCTGCCTATCATGCTCCTTCTCTCTCAAACATATTTTCTCTGCATCTTTCTTTTTCTGCCACATCTCTCTGTCTGTCTGTCTCTCTCGCTGTCTCTCTTTCTCTCCTTACCTTTCTTTCTCTCTCTTTCTCTCTCTGTACCTCTTTTTTCACTCTCTCTCTGTACCCCACTCTCCCTCTATCCTCTCTCTTCTCTCAGCTCTCCATCGTTCCCATGTTTTCCCAGAGCAGGGACTTCAGGGTCCTGTCTGTCTCCTTAAAGACATCCCTCAGCATCACAAAGTTGTGATTC
The DNA here is from genome assembly GCF_023373465.1 of Oncorhynchus keta. Taxonomy (NCBI): domain Eukaryota; kingdom Metazoa; phylum Chordata; class Actinopteri; order Salmoniformes; family Salmonidae; genus Oncorhynchus; species Oncorhynchus keta. Next base: position 26,164,299 of record NC_068430.1, on the reverse strand, counting down.
ATCTCCCTCAGGGCCCACTACTGGAGAAGTGATTGTAATTAGAATGGAAATACATTTGGGGAAAGAGTACTTATCTTCCTCGGGTGGCCCCTTTGAAGAACCCCACTCACTGCTTGTTTCCAGGGAGATGTGAACTTTCCTATAATGGTGGGGGGTCTGGGTTATGGCCTGGTTTGATGACAAGCTCACAACGTAATTGGCTTTCATTATTCTCCTCCACAGTGTATTTGATTTAGCCCAGGGTTTGGAGAGATTGAGCGTGCTCTTGCGAAACAATGGCAGCCATTGGGATTTTAATGCAATTAGCCTCAAGGCTGGATTTGAAGTTAATAATTTTTTGGAGAGAATATTTATTTTGTTTTTCACAGCCCAAGAAAAAGTCTGTGTTAATTTCTGCTCTACAAAGAATTAAGCAGTGTTTGTCTTTTTGTGACATGCGATTTGGCATGAGCGTTATCTGCAATATTAAGATGAGCAAACACTTTTTTCAGTCAGCAGAATTTGATCTGAGACTTGACTATACTTGAATGAACTGTTGAAAGTTGGTGTTGATGGGAAGCAGCACATGGTTGGGCTGTATTCTAAACACATGTTTAGACTACTAGCTATGTTCTGAACCCCATGTTTAGGGCCATAACAGTAGGGTGGTTAGTGTCAGAACACCTGAGGTCAGTGACTCTACGCAGAGTACTGCAGGCCATGAGAGTTTGTTTAAATGACAGAGTAGGGAGGGTTCAATCGAAGCATGTATCTTTGATAATCTGGTGTATTGTAACATTGTTATCTAACCTCTCTTTCTCTGTCTTTCTTCCTCTCCCACTTTCATCCACCCATCTGTCTTTCTTGCCCTCTCACCTCTCTTGTTGCAGTTGGTGACTCAGTGTAACGCCAGGTTTGTGGAGTGCTTCAGTGCACAGAAGGAATGCAACAAAGAGAAGAACCGCAACTCCTCGGTAGTACCCTGTAAGTCAAATTATATTATCCATGCACCAACTGACAGCGATATTCAGATTTCGTATTGGCTCCCATCTAGGCTGCTGCTTTCCACAGTTTCCTGTTTCTGATAACCTTAGGCTCTATTCATGGTCATAGGAAGTCATTCATCTACAGTAGTTAGTTACATAACCAGTTGTTTATGCTCCATGCTCATACTAGAGTTATTTTAAGTGATTATGCTGTGGCTGCTTTCATAAAAATGACACACTTTACTTTGTAAACCAATAAGAACATGTTTGCTACTTAGCTCTATGATCACTGTATCATCGACTGCATCCTTATGTAATACATGTATCACTAGCCACTTTAACTATGCCACTTTGTTTACATACTCATCTCATATGTATATACTGTACTCGATACCATCTACTGTATCTTGCCTATGCTGCTCTGTACCATCACTCATTCATATATCCGTATGTACATATTCTTTATCCCCTTACACTGTGTATAAGACAGTAGTTTTGGAATTGTTAGTTAGATTACTTGTTGGTTATTACTGCATTGTCAGAACTAGAAGCACAAGCATTTCGCTACACTCGCATTAACATCTGCTAACCATGTGTATGTGACAAATACAATTTGATTGGATTTGATTTGATTTGATTTTTGCTTGGATCTCTCTTTCTCTATGGCAGCGGAGCGTGCGAGGGTGGGGTTGGCACCTTTACCCGGCATGAAAGGCACAGATTACATTAACGCATCTTACATAATGGTGAGTACCACCTCCTGTCCCTCCTCTGTCAATCATTCACTGTCCCTGCCACACTCCCGGCTGGACCAACTGAGCTAAGGAATGTCAGTATTATGATATATGATCCCTTTGTCTCATAGACATTGCTATCATAGACATTGTTCATTGCTATCAACTGAAAGGAATGGACTTGGATATGTTGTTGACCTACCGGTATGTGAATCCTAGGTTTGTGTCGGGACATAAAAAGGTAGACCACTAGATCTAAGGTGTTTTGAGCAGTGGTAGTCTACTGCTGTGGCAGGTTTCATCTGACACACACAGGCTTGTTTTCATCTTTGTGTGTAACCACAACACAACCCTTGCTTGGACCCTTGACCTCTGTTCTGACACCACAGGGCTACTACAGGAGCAATGAGTTCATCATTACCCAGCATCCTCTGCCCCACACCACTAAAGACTTCTGGAGGATGATCTGGGACCACAATGCACAGATCATTGTCATGCTGCCGGACAACCAGGGGCTGGTGGGTCTCTCACACGCACGCACGCACACATGCACATGAACAAGTGCATGTGCAAGCATGCAGGCACACACACACATACAGTACTTGCACACACACCACCACCACCAAGGGTTGTTGGCTTCAGCCTTATCTCTGGTCTATTAAAGGGCTGTCTTAGCACGCTAAGCTTAGTCTCTCCCAGCCTTGGCCCAGTGTTCACACAGGAAGCCACTCGTTTGGGTGTGAGAAGAATTGAGATGAATACTGAAGGTGACAGCAGCTGTATCAGTCGCTCCACTCAGCCATATGTCTTATTAAGATTAAGATCAAGATTAAGATCACTTTATTGGTCAATTGCACACAAGGTCCAAACGAAATTTGACAATCACTTTTAACCCAACCCCGCCAAAAAACACACATTCATACAGTGCCTTCAGAAAGTATTCATACCTGTTGACTTATACACATTTTGTTGTGTTACAGCCTGAATTCAAAATTGACTTAATTTTTGTCCTGTCCTCAACTGGCAGCTTTATTAAATAGTACCCGCAAAACACCAGTCTCAATATCAACAGTGTGGAGGCGACTCCGGAATGCTGGCCTTCTAGGCAGAGTTGAAAGAAAAGATTAAGATGGGTAAAAGAACACAGACACTGGACAGAGGAACTCTACCTAGAAGGCCGGCATCCCGGAGTTGCCTCTTCACTGTTGACGTTGAAACGGGTGTTTTGCGGGTACTATTTAATAAAGCTGTTGAGGACTTGTGAGGCATCTGTTTCTCAAACTAGACACTCAAATGTACTTGTCCTCTTGCTCAGTTGTGCACCGGGGCCTCCCACTTCTCTTTCTATTCTGGTTAGGGCCAGTTTGCGCTGTTCTGTGAAGGGAGTAGTACACAGCGTTGTACGAGATCTTCAGTTTCTTGGATTTTTCTCGCATGGAATAGCCTTAATTTATCAGAACAAGAATAGACTGATGAGTTTCAGAAGGAAGTCATTTGTTTCTGGCCATTTTTAGCCTGTAATCAAACCCCAAAATGCTAATGCTTCAGATACTCAACTAGTCTAAAGGAGGCCAGTTTTATTGCTTCTTTAATCAGAACAACTGTTTTCAGCTGTGCTAACATAATTGCAAAAGGGTTTTCTAATGATCAATTAGCCTTTTAAAATTATAAACTTGGATTAGCTAACACAGCGTGCCATTGGAACACAGGAGTGATGGTTGCTGATAATGGGCCTCTGTACACCTATGTAGATATTCCATAAAAAACCTGCTGTTTCCAGCTAAAATAGTAATTTACAACACTAACAATGTCTACACTGTATTTCTGATCAATTAGATTTTATTGTAATGGACAAGAAATGTGCTTTTCTTTCAAAAACAAGGACGACCCTAAACTTTTGAAAGGTAGTTTATTTTGAGTTGCTTAACACTTGTTTGGTTACTACATGATTCCATATGTGTTATTTCATAGTGTTGATGTCTTCACTATTATTCTACAATGTAGAAAATAGTAAAAATAAAGAAAAACCTTGAATAGGTAGGTGCTCTAAAACTTTCGACAGGTAGTGTAATTATTCACACCCCTGAGTCAATACATTGTAGAAGCACCTTTGACAGGGATTACAGCTGTGAATCTTTCTGGGCAAGTCTCTAAAAGCTTTCCACACCTGGATTGTGCAACATTTGCCCATTATTGTTTTCAAAATTATTCAAGCTCTGTCAAATTGATTCTTGATCATTGCTAGACAACCATTTTCAGGTCTTGCCATAGCTTTTCATGTAGATTTAAGTAAAATTTCGGCCACACAGGAACATTCACTGTCTTCTTGGTAAGCAACTCCAGTGTGGATTTGGCCTTGTGTTTTATGTTATTGTCCTGCTGAAAGGTGAATTGGTGGAAAGCAGACTGAACCAGGTTTAGCTGTAGGATTTTGCCTGTGCTTCGCACCATTATTTTTTATCCTGAAAAACTCCAGTCCTTAATGATTACAACGCTACCCATAACATGATGCAGCTAACCATATGCTTGAAATATGGACAGTGGTACTCAGTAATGTGTTGTATTGGATTTGCCCAAAACATAACACTTTGTTTGTATTCAGGACAAAAAGTTCATTGCTTTGCCACATTTTTTGCAGTATTTACTTTAGCGCCTTGTTGCAAACAGGATGCATGTTTTATAATATTTTTATTCTGTACGGGCTTCCTTCTTTTCACTCTGTCAATTAGGTTAGTAATTGTGGAGTAACTACAATGTTGTTGATACATCCTCAGTTTTCTCCCATCACAGCCATTAAACTCTGTAACTATTTTGAAGTCACCATTGGCCTCATTGTGTCACTGGTCGAAGTATGTATGTTTGTCTTCATTTATTTGGTCAGGCCAGGGTGTGACATGGGTTATTGTGGTGCGTTTTTGTATTGGGGTTTTTGTAGTTATTGGGATTGTGGCTGAGTAGGGTTGTCTAGGAAAGTCTATGGTTGCCTTGAGGCGGTTCTTAATCAGAGGCAGGTGATTTTCGTTGTCTCTGATTGGGAACCATATTTAGGCAGCCATATTCTTTGAGTGTTTCGTGGGTGATTGTTCCTGTCTTTGTGTTTGCACCAGATAGGTCTGTTTCGGTTTTCATTATTTTGTAGTTTCTGCATGTATAGTTTTTCCTTCATTAAAATATCATGAATCATCATCACACTACATTTTGGTCCGATCCTTGTTCCACCTCTTCGTCAGAGGAGGAGATAGAAGAGAACCGTTACAGAATCACCCACCATAACAGGACCAAGTGGCGTGGTAACAGGCAACAGCAGCAGCAGGAGCAGCGAGACAAGAATTTCTGGACTTGGGAGGAAATCCTCGACGGGAGAGGACCCTGGGCTAAACCAAGGGAGTGTAGCCGCACCAAGGTGCAGCAAGAGAAGGACTGGACATGGGAGAACGAACTGGACGGTGAAGGACCTTGGGCTCAGAATGGAGAATATCGCTGCCCCACGGAAGAACTGGAGGCAGTGAAAGCGGAGAGGCGCTGGTATGAGGAGGCAGCACGGCGACGCGGATGGAAGCCTGAGAGTCAGCCCCAAACATTTATTGGGGAGGGGCTCACAGGGAGTATGGCTATGCCAGGTAGGAGACCTGCGCAAACTCCCTGTGCTTACCGGGGGGCTAGAGAGACCGGGCAGGCACCGTGTTATGCTATGGAGCACACGGTGTCTCCAGTGCGGGTGCATAGCCCGGGCTAGAGTGGGCATCGAGCCAGGTAAGGTTGGGCAGGCTCGGTGCTCAAGAGCTCCAGTGCGCCTGCACGGTCCGGTCTATCCAGAGCCACCTCCACACACCAGTCCTCCGGTGGCAGCTCCCCGCACCAGGCTTCCTGTGCGTGTCCTCGGTCCAGTACTACCAGTGCCAGCACCACGCACCAGGCCTTCAGTGCGCCTCGCCTGTCTAGCGCTATCAGAGCCTTCCTCCTCTCCAGCGCTGCCGGAGTCTCCCGCCTGTTCAGCGCAGCCAGAGCCTTCCTCCTCTCCTGCGCTGCCGGAGCCTCCCGCCTGTTCAGCGCTGTCGGAGCCTTTCTCCTCTCCTACGCTGTCGGAGCCTCCCGCCTGTTCAGCGCTGCCAGAGCCTTCCTCCTCTACAGCGCTGCTGGAGTCTCCTGCCTGTTTAGCGCTACCAGCCTGCATGGAGCAGCCTGAGCTGTCAGTCTGCATAGAGCAGCCTGAGCTGTCAGTCTGCATGGAGCAGCCTGAGCTGCCAGTCTGCATGGAGCTGCCAGTTTGCATGGAGCAGCCAGAGCTGCCAGTTTGCATGGAGCAGCCAGAGCTGCCAGTCTGCATAGAGCTGCCAGTCTGCATGGAGCAGCCAGAGCTGCCAGTCTGCATGGAGCAGCCAGAGCTGCCAGTTTGCATGGAGCAGCCAGAGCTGCCAGTCTGCATGGAGCAGCCAGAGCTGCCAGTCTGCATGGAGCAGCCAGAGCAGCTAGATCCGCCAGTCAGCCATGATCTTCCAGATCCGCCAGTCAGCCATGATCTTCCAGATCCGCCAGTCAGCCATGATCTTCCAGATCCGCCAGTCAGCCATGATCTTCCAGATCTGCCAGTCAGCCATGATCTTCCAGATCTGCCAGTCAGCCATGATCTTCCAGATCTGCCAGTCAGCCATGATCTTCCAGATCTGCCAGTCAGCCAGACTCTTCCAGATCTGCCAGTCAGCCAGACACTTCCAGATCCGCCAGTCAACCAGACTCTTCCAGATCCGCCAGCCAGCCAGGATCTGCCGGAGCCAACTACCTGCCTGAGCTTCCTCTCAGTGCTGAGCTTCCTCTCAGTGCTGAGCTTCCTCTCAGTGCTGAGCTTCCCCTCAGTCCCGAGCTTCCCCTCAGTCCCGAGCTGCCCCTCAGTCCCGAGCTGCCCCTCAGTCTCGAGCTGCCCCTCAGTCCCGAGCTGCCCCTCAGTCCAGTGGGGTTCTGGTTGAGGACTACTAGGCCATGGTCGGAGGCGAGGGTGGACTATCCTAGGACGCGAGGGGGAGGAATTAAGACATTGATGGAATGGGGTCCACGTCCCGAGCCGGAGCCGCCACCATGGACAGACGCCCACCCGGACCCTCCCTATTGTTTTGATGTGCGTCCGGGAGTCCGCACCTTAGGGGGTTCTGTCATGCCCTGGTCGAAGTATGTATGTTTGTCTTCATTTATTTGGTCAGGCCAGGGTGTGACATGGGTTTGTTTTGTGGTGTGTTTTTGTATTGGGTTTTTTGTAGGTATTGAGATTGTGTCTGAGTAGGGTTGTCTCGGAAAGTCTATGGTTGCCTTGAGGCGGTTCTTAATCAGAGGCAGGTGATTTTCGTTGTCTCTGATTGGGAACCTTATTTAGGCAGCCATATTCTTTGAGTGTTTTGTGGGTGATTGTTCCTGTCTTTGTGTTTGCACCAGATAGGTCTGTTTCGGTTTTCATTATTTCATTTCAATATTTTGTAGTTTCTGCATGTATAGTTTTTCCTTCATTAAAATATCATGAGTCATCATCACGCTGCATTTTGGTCCGATCCTTGTTCCACCTCTTCATCAGAGGAGGAGATAGAAGAGAACCGTTACACATGGTGAAATCCCTAAGCAGTTTTGTTACTCTCAAGCAACTGAGTTAGGAAGGACACCTGTTACTTTGTGTGATTATACATAATCCAAGGTGTAATTAATAACTCCACCTTGCTCAAAGGGATATTCCATGCTGTGTTTTTTTTACCCATCCACCAATAGGTGCCCTTCTTTGCGAGGCATTGGAAAACCTCCCTGGTCTTTGTGGTTTTATCTGTGTTTGAAATTCACTGCTTGACTGAGGGACCGCACAGATAATTGTATGTGTGGGGTACAGAGATGAGGTAGTCATTTAAAAATCATATGAAACACTATTATTGCACACAGTGTGAATCCATGCAACTTATTATGTGACTTGTTAAGCAAACTTTTACTCCTGAACTTATTTAGGATTGCCATAACAAAGGGGTTGAATACTTATTGACTCAAGACATTTCAGTTTTTCATATTTTAATACATTTGTACAAATTTTGAAAAACATAATTCCACTTTGATGTTTTGTATTGTGTATCGGCCAGTGACAAAAATCTCAATGTAATCCATTTTAAATGCAGGCTGTTGCACAATAAAATGTGGAAATAGTGTGAATGCTTTCTGAAGGCATGGTGCATATACAGGTTTTGAAGCAATGCAGGGGGCTGCCACACTGGGCACCTAGGAACCTGTTGCTGTGGGGGGGTTAAGTTCCTGTTCCAGTGGAACAATAGCATGCAATGTCCTCTAGGATGTGATACCAGCAATCCTCCGGTTGCCAGCTCATTTCACTTCAGAATTTTCCTGTCGAACCTGGGATTCGATCTGACAATTCTCCAGTTGCTGGCTTACCTCTCTACCTGCTGCCCATACCTGTCACCTCTCTAACTAACTCTGTCTATATATCTATGATTTCACACACTGAGTAGTGGCACTTCTGCACTCATACTCCAGTTCCTTTAACATTTTGAAGTTTCTGTTTTAGGGCAAGTCCTTTGCTCAAAATGAACTGTCAGTTCTTATACTAAACTGCAATGTCTCACACTCCCCTTCCTTGTATTTCTCATTTTCCCTCCCTTCTTTCTCACCCTTTCCCCTTCTCCCTTTTCCTTATTATTTTCATCCTTGTTTTGGTTTGGTTGTGTCTTTAGGCGGAGGATGAGTTTGTGTACTGGCCAAGCCGAGAGGAGGCCATGAACTGTGAGGCCTTCACTGTCACGCTCATCAGCAAAGATAGACTATGCCTTTCTAACGAAGAGCAGATCATCATCCACGACTTTATCCTGGAGGCCACACAGGTATGATGCGATGTGTGTGCCTGTGTGTGTGGGTGTAGGAAGTCCATTGTAGCTTAGTTGGTAGAGCATGGCATTTGCAACACCAGGATAGTAGGTTCTATTCCCAGCACTACCTATGTGTAAAATGTATGCATGCATGACTGTAAATCGCTTTTGGATTAAAGTGTCTGTTAAATGGCATATATCTGTATTATACACTGAGTATACCAAACATTAGGAACACCTTAATATTGATTTGCACACCCTCCCCTTTTGCCCTCAGAACAGCCTCAATTTGTCAGGGCATGGACTCTACAAGGTGTCAAAAGCATTCCACAGGGATGCTGGCCCATGTTGACTTGTTGTACGGTGTTTTAATGGGCCTGCGTCTGTGTGTATGACTGTCTTTACCTGCATGAGTGTGTGAGTCAGTCTTTGTGTGTGGGTGGGCATCTTTGTATGTACACCTACCTTAAACTACCTCTTCTTCTGTCTTTCTTTTCCCTCTACCCCAGGATGACTATGTGTTGGAGGTGCGTCACTTCCAGTGCCCTAAATGGCCCAACCCTGATGCTCCCATGAGCAGCACCTTTGAGCTCATCAATGTCATCAAGGAGGAGGCCATGATCAGAGACGGACCTACCATAGTGCACGATGAGTGAGTGTGTCACATCATGCTCCTGATGACAGAGAGCATCATTATCTCTTCTTTTAACCTCTAAGTAAATACTTTAAACTGTGTTCTGTTTCAACAGAACATGTAATTATTCACTCTAACCATGCAACCTTTCTATGCGTAAAGTACATGTGGGCAGTGCATGTCGGATTAAATATTTCACGAAAGGCCTGATGGAAACAGTTCATTTGCTGGTAAACTTTCCAAATGTTCACAAAACAAAATAGGCTAGGCAAGGTGAGATCTTTTTGTGTCTGTAAAATGAATTATGTGAGAAATTGCAGTGGAAATGCCTTTATGCTCAAATATCAATATAACAACCATCAAATCAAAGTAAACTTAGTCACGTGATTATATTTTGTGTGGCCCTAACACTACGACTCGAGAAACCATGCAGTTTATTAGGCTACAGAAAAACTTCACAGGGTAGTGAAAGTGCATGGTGATCTTGATGCTCCTTTCCAATAAATATCAAGGGTCTTATTCTGAAGACATGATGATTGATGCTTGGCTGCCGTTTGACAAATTTAAAATAATCTTGCTCTTTTCTTCATAATAATCTCATCATTTAGGCTACACACACAGTGTATCTGCCAGCTGTTGTCTAGAGTGCAGGTGTCAAGACCAGAGTGGGCACACTCACTATAGCCTCTAACGCAACATTTTAGTGACAAAACCATCAGTACAGTTGAAAATGCGATGGAAACCCATTTAACTTGTATTTTTTATTCGGTACATGGAAATTTAACCGCAAAAATGTTTTATGTGCAATTCGTCATCACGCACAGCCTTTAATCCGCAACAAGTTCCACCCCCATGTACCCTGATACTCCATCCAATTAGAAATAATGAATGTCTATTAATGCTGACAGACATTAGCGGCAACGAACAACACTCCCAACGACGAGACATGCAGCCTCAGTCATGTTTATTCATTAGGAAAATGAAGATTGCTTGTCTCATCCCAGAGAAAAAAGGGACTAATTGAGCATTTCAGTTCTGTATCTGTACTATGGAATCCCCCCCTAAGAGGTTTTGGAAAGACGGCTGTCGTAATTGTCTGCATATTCATTAGCTGGTGAGACATGGTAGTTAGCTTGTGTATCTCCATCACATTTGACATGGATGTTAATAGAAGCAGCAACCTTTTCCTGTGAGCATCCCTCATTTCCTAAGGGGCTGAACCGCTCCTGTGGTCTCACATGGAATTAATTTGACCCTCTGGGCTGAACCGCTCCTGTGGTCTCACATGGAATTCATTTGACCCTCTGGGCTGAACCGCTCCTGTGGTCTCACATGGAATTCATTTGACCCTCTGGGCTGAACCGCTCCTGTGGTCTCACATGGAATTCATTTGACCCTCTGGGCTGAACCGCTCCTGTGGTCTCACATGGAATTCATTTGACCCTCTGGGCTGAACCGCTCCTGTGGTCTCACATGGAATTCATTTGACCCTCTGGGCTGAACCGCTCCTGTGGTCTCACATGGAATTCATTTGACCCTCTGGGCTCACTGGGCTCTCTGCTCATTTGTGACCGACCCTGTGTGTCCCTCAGTCCCTGTCTTGTTTTAGGGCCTATAAAGTAACCCTGTTTGTCCCTCTCCTGTCTCCTAGGTTCGGGGCAGTGTCAGCGGGCATGCTGTGTGCCCTTACCACCCTGTCCCAGCAGCTGGAGAGTGAGAGTGCCGTGGGCGTCTATCAGGTGGCCAAAATGATCAACCTCATGAGGCCTGGAGTTTTCACAGACATAGTAAGTAGACCAGTAGAGCATGATTATGGGATTAAATGTAAAAACTACATAATTGAACATTTGTAGTTTCCCCCTCTCTAAGAGCATGTTCCTCTCCCTCCACAGGATCAGTACCAGTACCTTTACAAAGCTATGCTCAGTCTGATCAGCACCAAGGAGAATGGCTCTGGCCTCACGTCCATGGACAGAAACTGCACCATGGCCATGTCTGATGAGTCAGACCAGGCAGAGAGCATGGAGTCCCTCGTCTGAAGGGCCCACCCACCAGGCCTGAGGGGCCCAAGGCCCTCACAGACAGAGAGCCACTTACTTTGTCAAATGTCAAGGACTATAAGACAAGACTTTTTGAGGCCTTTTTTGCCAGACTCTTGGTTAAATGAATAACCTGATTACTTTTTTACACTGATAAAAAGTTTTTGATATTTATTTTTTGCCATTTTATGTCTTAATGTTATCCTACTGAGCGTTTGCACCTACATTTTTGAGTTCACAACAACAAAACATACTTCTGTCTTTCTTGTTTGCACTATAATGTCAGTTACTGCCTATACTAAGCTGATGGACTCTACTACACTTAAACTCTGATTTCAACATTCCATGGCAAAGCCCTCACTCAACTGCTTTTGAGAAGTAGGAAAAAAAACATTGCTCTGTTTGCTCTCTACTAGCTCATATAAGGAAGAGGAGTGAGAGTGTCATAGCTCCATGTTCATATGAATAAGCTGTCCAGCCTGAGGTTCATTACAGTAGACCTCCTCTCCTCACCCTTGTGGCTCAAATATCACTCATTTGCTGCATGACAGTCTGGTTTCTGTCACACCTACAGGCAATAGGGTCATCAGTTCTATTTGTTGTTGATTAACTTTTGTTTATATGACCTTTATCTTCATTGTGCATCTAATTAGCAATTCAAACCCATATTTGAATATTGAAGGTGGTATTATAACAGCTACTGTGAACTTGTATTATTTTTAGTATGATTCATATTATATATATATATATATATTGATCATTATAGCTTGTGATTTTGTAGATGTCATGACATGCCTCAGCTGAACTGACTCCCACTTGATCCAACAGTTTACCACTCTTATTCAATGGCAGTGTTGATTTTCTGCACACTTACACCCCCTTCTGGCTCAGTTGGTTTTTTGCTTCTTGCTGCTAATAGTCTACACACAGTCACAGAAGAGTCAAATGAAGAAATGATAATGCCCTTGTGTGAGCGGAAACTTCTTTGAGAAAATGGATACTATTGATACAGCCAATTGCTATTTTCTGTGTCATACCCTATTGAATTTATTATTGGGGTAAAGGACTTATGCTCCCACTTCACACAGCCTTGTGTACATCGTTTCTAATCCTCACTGTTGCTCGACTTGTGTGTGGTATGATTGTATGCTATGACTGTCGTATGGTGGCCTAAGCAAGGAAATATTTACTGTGTTTTTTGAGTCCTAGAGTGATTCACATAAACTCATTGACCCTGTTTTAGTTGTTGTCATACTGCCACCTCTTTATTTCCTGGTAGAATCACTTTGATAAATATCTCCCTTAGTTATCTGAAGGAAAGAGAGACCACCTGTGATTTACATTTGAAATAAAATGTGAATTCATTATACAGCACAATGAACATGCTATTAGAATATTTATATTTGATTATCACAACAAAGCATCGAGGATACCTATGATTTGTAACTTTTACCAAAGACTTATACTCATTTCCGTTAATAGAAATATTAGAGAGAGGGAGAGCAAGTTAATTGCATTTGTGTCTGATTTCCTTTTTCAGTGATATGTAGGCTGCTGAGTGAGGATAATTCTGTCGACCTTCTGCTTCTTTTGGCATCTTTTTGTTTCCAGGCTGGAATTTCTGCATTAACTTCCCTTTGCTACAGAAGGAGTTCATTGCAATTGTATTATATTTCATTTCTCACTCAACTCATAGAATTACAAAATGAAGTGGAAAGATGCATCAATTATTTTATTGTTTTACCCGTCGTGTTTCATCTCCTTCCAAGGAGGGCTTTTGAATGAAGTCATAACTCTCCAACATTTGGGGTAGACAGCTGACTTTTGTCCCTTTGTCAGTGAAGGCATTTTGCATCATTAAACACTCGCTTTTTTCTGTTTTGTCTTGTTCCATCAGGTTAAGTCTTAATTTCCTGACTGAGCCTAGTGTCCACTGTCAGGCGTGTTTATGTGTTGCAAAACACAAACACTAGTGTGTCATGAAAACAATGTACATATTTTGTTGCTTCTATAACCAACCGTTCTCTGGAAACTTTGTATCTATGGTATATAATCATAGAATTTATATTTTCATATAAAGCTATTTTTCTTTCTCTCGTTTCAACTCCTTCGTTGCTTTGCTTTTGTGGTGAAACGTGGAAACCAAGTCTCTGTGCACTGAGCTAGTGGTTGTCATCACATTCCAATACAATTCCACGCCTCCCATTAACTTTAAGTCCGTGATTGTGATATCATTATTGTTATTACTTTGTTTTTGTCATTTTTTTCCGAGTTACAATTCTGTTGTCAGAGTGTAATAGAGTAGCTCTAGTAAGTCACTGAATCATTTCGTCCCATTGACCATTTTGAACAGCTGGGCGTTGCTTCTTCTTTTGATAACCTGAAATAAGAAAAAAATAAGGAAAAAAATGTTTTGTTTCGTTGAAAGCTATATCAGAGCGTTCTATTATAGTGTTATTTAATATGTCAATTGTAATTGCTATACTTAAAATAAAATATGGGTTTTGATGTACTTTGTTGAAAACCTTGTGTGGTCCATGTTTCATGCCTTTGTGTATTGCATTTACTAGTTTGTATCATATTGTGAATAAAGCATTATCATTCCACTATCCTTGTATTAATATCACATAATTAGATATGAGGTTGCCATCTAGTAGTAAAGTATTGAAGCCCAGAACAGCCAAGTAAACTCAGCGAAAAAAGAAACGCCCTCTCACTGTCAACTTAACATGTGTAAATATTTGTATGTACATAAGATTCAACAACTGAGACATAAACTGAACAAGTTCCACAGACGTGTGACTAACAGAAATTGAATAATGTGTCCCTGAACAAAGGGGGGGTCAAAAGTAACAGTCAGTATCTGGTGTGGCCACCAGCTGCATTCAGTACTGCAGTGCATCTCCTCCTCATGGACTGCACCAGATTTGCCAGTTCTTGCTGTGAGATGTTACCGCACTCTTCCACCAAGGCACCTGCAAGTTCGCTGACATTTCTGGGGGGAATGGCCCTAGCCCTCACCCTCCGATCCAACAGGTCCCAGACATGCTCAATGGGATTGAGATCCAGGAACACTGACATTCCTGTCTTGCAGGAAATCACATACAGAACGAGCAGTATGGCTCACCAGCATTGTCATGCTGGAGCATCATGTCAGGATGTGCCTGCAGGAAGGGTACCACATGAGGAAGGAGGATGTCTTCCCTGTAACACACAGCGTTGAGATTGCCTGCAATGACAACAAGCTCAGTCCGATGATGCTGTGACACACCGCCCCAGACCATGACGGACCATCCACCTCCAAATTGATCCCGCTCCAGACTACAGGCCTCAGTGTAACGCTCATTCCTTCAACAATAAACGCAAATCCGACCATCACCCCTGGTGAGACAAAACCGTGACTCGGTCCGTGAAGAGCACTTTTTACCAGTCCTGTTTGGTCCAGCGACGGTGGGTTTGTGCCCATAGGCGACGTTGTTGCCGGTGATGTCTGGTGAGGACCTGCCTTACAGCAGGCCTATAAACCCTCAGTCCAGCCTCTCTCAGCTTATTGCGGACAGTCTGAGCACTGATGGAGGGATTGTATGTTCCTGGTGAACTCGGGCAGTTGTTGTTGCCATGCTTTATCTTGGCCAGGTCGCAGTTGCAAATGAGAACTTGTTCTCAACTAGCCTACCTGGTTAAATAAAGGTGAAATAAAAAAATAAAAAATTAAAAATCCTGTACCTGTCCCGCAGGTGTGATGTTCGGATGTACCGATCCTGTGCAGGTGTTGTTCCACGTGGTCTGCCACTGCGAGGACGATCAGCTGTTCGTCCTGTCTCCCTGTCTTAGGCGTTTCACAGTATGGTCATTGCAATTTATTGCCCTGGCCACATCTGCAGTCCTCCTGCCTCCTTGCAACATTAACTGCTTTGCTCATGGGCAGTATGACAGATTTTTACCTTGTCAGCTCAGGGATTCCATCCAGCAACCTTTCGGTTACTGGCCCAACATTCTAACCACTAGTCTACCTCAAGGCCAGTGAGCTTGTGGGGTTTCCTCAGGAAGAAGAGGAGGAGGAGGGCAACATCTCAGAGAACTGGAGGAGCAGCTCCAAGGTGGAGGATCTGTCTAGCCTGCTCTGACTGTGCAGTGAGGTCAACAGCAACAAGAGTCTAGTTGTCTCTCAGGTCCACGCGCTTCCTCACTCTACTGCAGAGTCCCACTCAGGGAGGATGTTTTTCAGGTTTGTGCGTCTGGACGGCACAGAGCCAGAAGAGGCAGGCTCAGGTCATCAAGGAGTTCAAGAGAGACACACCCGACAGCCCATTAATCGTGCTTCTGTCACTCTAAGCCAAAGGGGTGGGGCTAAACCTCACAGCCGCCTCGCGCATCTTCCTCATGGACCCAGTCTTGAACCCAGCAACAGAGGACCAGTGTGTGAACCGCTGTCACCGCCTCGGCCAGAAGAGAGACGTTGTCATCATTAAGTTCATAGTGAAGGACTCTGTGGGGGAGAACATGGTGGAGATTCAGAGGCAGAAGCAGGATCTTTTGGAGAAGGCTTTACATTTACATTGTATTTCTGATCAATTTGATGTTCTTTTAATGGACAAAAAAATAGCTTTTCTTTCAAAAACAAGGACATTTCTTTGTGACCTCCAACTTTTGAACAGTAGTGTATATGTACTGTATGTACAGTGTGGATGTCTGATTAAATCATCTGTTATTTAGTGGGCTATGTATAAGGACACAGGCAATGTTTGTGATTGAATATACTTTCATGTTTATATTGTTACTGTATGCATCAGCTATGTGTGTCCAAGACAAATGTCCCCCCAGGGACAATAAAGTAGATCTTGAATTACCAATGGAAACACAATCTGTCCTGAATGATAGGCCTATTATTCTGATACATAGCCTATTAATCCTGGCAAACCTGATGAAACTATGGTCAAATGTGTCTGTATGTCCTGATCTATGGTTTTGAATATCTGTATCTTTTTGTTCATGTTTATGTGTTCACCTGCCTGGGGACCGCAGATGTAAATGAGCTGTCAGCTGAATCTGGTGCAACGCATCACTTATCATTTTCTATGGTTATCTTTTGTTTGTTTTTAGTCCCGTCCTTCAGCTACCCTCAACCCCTCTCATCTGTCGCTGAAGACCATCCAGTTTTGAATTCTATTTGCCATATATTTTCCAACTGTGCTGTTTCACAAAAGGTCTGAACCTATATACATTTTACGGACACAGTATATTTTACATGAGTTATCTTATTTTTAGTTCCACCCTTCAGTTCCAGACTTATTTGTTGTTGTACATTGTCCCTGCCAAATAAACATAATAAATAAATAATACATATTGCCTATTCGGCTCAAGCTAAACAATCCTGAACCACATATTTTAGATGCAGCACAAGTAATGATAGATGGACTCTCAAAATGACACAAATGTTTAGCCTTGTCTGATGGTTTTTCATGTGAACAGCATCCAAACGTATCATGTCTGACAATCATGAAAGAGAATGAAGTTATGAATTATGAAAGAGGTCATTTTAATATGAGATGTTCATCGAACAAAGTATATCCCCAAAATAATGGCATTTGGAGAATACATGAGGTACTGTAGGTCTTGACTTGGAGTGGTGTCATGATGTTACTATGTCAGTGTTATCATGACTTAACCAGTTTGACATAATTTGATCCTAGATTAACGCGGACTTGTCCTTTTACCAAATAGGGCTATCTTCTGAATACCACCAATACCTTGTCACAACACAACTGATTGGCTTAAACACATTAAGAAGGAAAGAAATTCCACACATTAACTATCCTGTCTGAAATGGCTAGCTAGTTAGCGGGGTGCGTGCTAATAGCGTGTCAATCGCTGATGTCACTTGCTCTGAGACCTTGAAGAAGTTAAGTAGTTGTTTCCCTTGCTCTGCAAGGACCATAGCTCTTGTGGAGCAATGGGTAACGATGCTTCGAGGGTGACTGTTGTCGATGTGTGCAGATGGTCCTTGGTTTGAGCCCAGATTGGGGTGAGGAGAGAGATGGAAGAAGCAACACTGTTACAAAGGCACATCTGTTAATTGAAATGCATTCCAGGTGACAACATCATGAAGCTGGTTGAAAGAATAACGAGAGTGTGCAAAGTTGTCATCAAGCCAAAGGGTGGCTACTTTGAAGAATCTCAAATATAAAATATATTTTGATTTGTTTAACACTTTTTTGGTTACTACATGATTCCATATGTGTTATTTCATAGTTTGCTGTCTTCACTATTATTCTACAATGTAGAAAATAGCAACAACAAAACAAAAAAACCTAGAATGAGTAGGTGTGTCCAAACTTTTCACTGGTACTGTGTGTGTGTGTGTGTGTGTGTGTGTGTGTGTGTGTGTGTGTGTGTGTGTGTGTGTGTGTGTGTGCGTGCGTGCGTGCGTGCGTGCGTGCGTGCGTGCGTGTATATATACAGTCGAAGTGGGAAGTTTACATACACCTTAGCCATATACATTTAAACTCAGTTTTTCACAATTCCTGACAATTAATCCTAGTAAAAATTACCTGTTTTAGGTCAGTTAGGATCACCACTTTATTTTAAGAATGGGAAATGTCAGAATAATAGTAGAGACAATGATTTATTTCAGCTTTTATTTCTTTCATCACATTCCCAGTGGGTCAGAAGTTTACATACACTCAATTAGTATTTGGTAGCATTGCCTTTAAATTGTTAAACTTGGGTCAAACGTTTTGGGTAGCCTTCCACAAGGTTCCCACAATAAGTTGGGTGAATTTTGGCCCATTCCTCCTGAATGAGATGGTGTAACTGAGTTATATTGGCCTCCTTGCTCGCACAAGCTTTTTCAGTTCTGCCCACTAATTTTCTATAGGATCGAGATCAGGGCTTTGTGATGGCCACTCCAATACCTTGACTTTGTTGTCCTTAAGCCAGTTTTCCACAGCTATGGAAGTCTGCTTGGGGTCATTGTCCATTTGGAAGACCCATTTGAGACCAAGCTTTAACTTCCTGACTGATGTCTTGAGATGTTGCTTCAATATATTCACATCATTTTCCTTCCTCATGAGACCATCTATTTTGTGAAGTGCACCAGTCCCTCCTGCAGCAAAGCACCCCCACAACATGATGTGGCCACCCCCGTCCTTCACAGTTGGGATGGTGTTCTTCAGCTTGCCTCCCCCTTTTTCCACCAAACATAACGATGGTCATTATGGCCAAACAGTTCTATTTTTGTTTCATTAGACCAGAGGACATTTCTCCAAAAAGTGCCATTTTTGTCTCCAGGTGTAGTTGCAAACCGTAGTCTGGCTTTTTATTGAGGTTTTGGAGCAGTGGCTTCTTCCTTGCTGAGCGGCCTTTCAGGTTATTTTATTTTAGCTTTATTTAACTTGGCAAGTCAGTTAAGAACAAATTCTTATGTTCAATGATGGCCTAGGAACAGTGGGTTAACTGCCTGTTCAGGGGCAAAACAACAGATTTTTACCTTGTCAGCTCGGGGATTTGAACTTGCAACCTTCCGGCTACTAGTCCAACGCTCTAACCACTAGGCTTCCCTGCCATTATGTCAATATAGGACTCGTTTTACTGTAGATATAGATACTATTGTACCTGTTTCCTCCAGCACCTCCTTTGCTGTTGTTCTGGGATTGATTTGCACTTTTCGCAACAAAGTATGTTCATCTCTAGGAGACAGAACGCATCTCCTTCCTCAGCGGTATGATGTCTGCGTGAATCCATGGTGTTTATACTTGCGTACTATGGTTTGTACAGATGAACGTGGTACCTTCATGATGTCAAGCTGAGAGGAACTGAGTTTGAAGGTAGGCCTTGAAATACATCCACAGGTACACCTCCAATTGACTCAAATGATGTAATTTAGCCTATCAGAAGCTTCTGTTTAAAGGCACAGTTAACTTAGTGCATGTAAACATCTGACCCACTGGAATTGTGATACAGTGAGTTATAAGTGAAATAATCTGTCTGTAAACAATTGTTGACAATATTACTTGTGTCATGCACAAAGTAGATGTCCTAACCGACTTGCTAAAACTATGGTTTGTTAACAAGAAATTTGTGGAGTGGTTGAAAAATGAGTTCCCATGAATCCAACCTAAGTATATGTAAACGACTTATATATATATATATATACAGTGCCTTGCGAAAGTATTCAGCCCCCTTGAACTTTGCGACATTTTGCCACATTTCAGGCTTCAAACATAAAGATATAAAACTGTATTTTTTTTGTGAAGAATCAAAAACAAGTGGGACACAATCATGAAGTGAAATGCACCTGCACTGTGATAGTCTCAGAGGTCCGTTAAAAGCGCAGAGAGCATCATGAAGAACAAGGAACACACCAGGCAGGTCCGAGATACTGTTGTGAAGAAGTTTAAAGCTGGATTTGGATACAAAAAAGATTTCCCAAGCTTTAGACATCCCAAGGAGCACTGTGCAAGCGATAATATTGAAATGGAAGGAGTATCAGACCACTGCAAATCTACCAAGACCTGGCCGTCCCTCTAAACTTTCAGCTCATACAAGGAGAAGAATGATCAGAGATGCAGCCAAGAGGCCCATGATCACTCTGGATGAACTGCAGAGATCTACAGCTGAGGTGGGAGACTCTGTCCATAGGACAACAATCAGTCGTATATTGCACAAATCTGGCCTTCATGGAAGAGTGGCAAGAAGAAAGCCATTTCTTAAAGATATCCATAAAAAGTGTTGTTTAAAGTTTGCCACAAGCCACCTGGGAGACACACCAAACATGTGGAAGAAGGTGCTCTGGTCAGATGAAACCAAAATGGAACTTTTTGGCAACAATGCAAAACGTTATGTTTGGCGTAAAAGCAACACAGCACATCACCCTGAACACACCATCCCCACTGTCAAACATGGTGGTGGCAGCATCATGGTTTGGGCCTGCTTTTCTTCAGCAGGGACAGGGAAGATGGTTAAAATTGATGGGAAGATGGATGGAGCCAAATACAGGACCATTCTGGAAGAAAACCTGATGGAGTCTGCAAAAGACCTGAGACTGGGACGGAGATTTGTATTCCAACAAGACAATGATCCAAAACATAAAGCAAAATCTACAATGGAATGGTTTAAAAATAAACATATCCCGGTGTTAGAATGGCCAGGTCAAAGTCCAGACCTGAATCCAATCGAGAATCTGTGGAAAGAACTGAAAACTGCTGTTCACAAATGCTCTCCAT
The DNA here is from genome assembly GCF_023373465.1 of Oncorhynchus keta. Taxonomy (NCBI): domain Eukaryota; kingdom Metazoa; phylum Chordata; class Actinopteri; order Salmoniformes; family Salmonidae; genus Oncorhynchus; species Oncorhynchus keta. The sequence goes on along the minus strand of NC_068430.1, from coordinate 26,143,861 downwards.
CCAACCTCACTGAGCTCGAGCTGTTTTGCAAGGAGGAATGGGAAAAAATGTCGGTCTCTCGATGTGCAAAACTGATAGAGACATACCCCAAGCGACTTACAGCTGTAATCGCAGCAAAAGGTGATGCTACAAAGTATTAACTTAAGGGGGCTGAATAATTTTGCACGCCCAATTTTTCAGTTTTTGATTTGTTAAAAAAGTTTGAAATATCCAATAAATGTCGTTCCACTTCATGATTGTGTCCCACTTGTTGTTGATTCTTCACAAAAAATACAGTTTTATATCTTTATGTTTGAAGCCTGAAATGTGGCAAAAGGTCGCAAAGTTCAAGGGGCCGAATACTTTCGCAAGGCACTGTATATATATATATATACTGGGTGGAGTACATGGGAGGTCTGACATTATTTTCTTGGCCTGTCTCATAACTGTTTGTTCAAAGACAGTCTGCAGTGACAGGTGCTACTTAACCTCAAACTCATCACCTTCATGGCTGTCTGGATCAAGTGATGGATTTGTGATTTTTAATAAGGTAACTGACAAGTTGCCAAACCAGGCTGAAATGCCTTAGAGTAGAATGCTCCCTATGACAGCCTGGTCAAATAGGAGCATGACCTTCTGTTTGACTCCAAAAACCTTGAACCTAAATAGTCGTTGTTGGACTCTAGAGCATTTGCAAGAGTGGGCCTGAGTAACGTCCACATTATGGACCACCACAGATGAGTGGTCACTAACAGATTTGGGGTGAAAAAACTTTTCCTCAGTTTGCTTGACATTTAGGATGAGGTGGTGGTCATCACACCACTGTAGAAACCTTTATCTCTGACCTATAGAAAGAAGTAGCCGTTTCTAGACATTAGGCCCAGAATGGCAGAATAATCAGAAAACTGGACAATATAGTTATCAGGGTTTCTACTTGTTCATTCATTTGTATACATTGTGAATAGGATGGGTGAACTCAGCCTTGGGGGTCACCTGAATGACATTGGGCTCAGACAGGATCTCATTCACTCTGACCTGTTGTCCTGTTGGTCAGAAATGAGTGATACAAACTGGGGTAAGACTGACATCTGTCTGAGCTAACTGAGGAGGATGTGTGGCTGCTGATCTAAAATCCACAAATAGCAGTGGAGCATAGCCCCTTGGGGTTCTCGAGCGCACTCAACATTGTCATTTCCTCGGTTTCCGGTCCATTCCTATGGATACATGTTCTTGCGGAAATGGTGAGAAGAAAGTCAGAAGTGGATACATTATTAGGTTTTGGCGCACTTGTTTGAAATTGAAAAGTGTCGTAGTAGATTTTGATAAAGACTAACATCTAGACGAAGCAGCTGCATTATAAGTGGGATGCACTGTTGAGCGCTACATCCAGAGGGGTTTGTGCTGATTGTACGGAGATTGTGACAGACGGTTAAATGGCATCCCTTGAGAAGGCAAGAACTAGATGTGTCAGGAGAAGTGCAGTATTATCATAAGGAGACGTACACTTGGAATAGAGAAGAGTAATGGAGGGCAAAAGAGAGGCATAGGAGGTCTAAAAGAGAGGGGGAGGAAGATGGTGAGCTTGAGACAGTTATGTGGAGTAAATGGTGGGAAAAAAGGGAGATGGTTTGTTAAAGAAGAATGGTAGAAAGTGTAAGCAGAGTGAGCTGAAGACCGAAGTAGAAATGGAAGCGAATGAGGGCAAAGTATTGGAGGTGGTAGGTGTGGGGAAGTTCTCAGAGCCCGAGGCTTGCACCGAGGGTCAGGATAAAGATGAGTCTTTGACATTAGGAGTGAAGTTTTTTGGAAAAAGTGGACCCTGATCCATTTGTGATTTCAGGGTGGGTGAAAACAGAGTTGGGTACTGTGAAATCGGTGAGGGTTACCAGAAGTGGTCTTGTGATAATTGTTTGTTTCTGCTGGTCAGAGGGAGAAGGCGCTCAGCATTAAACAAATGAGGTCAAGAAATGTGAATTGTTTCACTCTCAAGGAAAGGAGCAATTACTTGGGTAGCAGTAAATGTAAAAGTTGACCAACTGAAGATTCCTGGTGTTTGTGATGCTCGTCGTTTGGTGAGACGCAGACAGGGTGGCGAGAATGGTGAAACAGAAGAGTCATTGTCTGTTCTTTTGAGTTTTAAGTCTCTGCCCGACAAAGTGATGTTAAGATATATAAGTTATCCTGTACAAGCTTTTGTACCGAATACACTACATTGTTACAGGTGTCAAGCTTATGGGAATGTGGCAGCAGTGTGTAGGAGGGAGGTTCCTAGTGTGAGAAGTGTGCAGAAGGGCATGAGACAAAGGAATGTATAGCATTGGGAGAAGGAGTGGTATGTGTTAACTGTAGGGGTGCCCATGGAGCTTGGAGTCAGAAATGTCCCGTGGGAGATAGGCAGGTTGAGGTTCCTGGGGTTAGAGTAGTGCAGAAGTTGTCATATGCTGAAGCAGTGAAGAAAGTAGAGGAAGATGGGTCAAGGGGGAGGGATGCTGAGAGGAGTGGTTTGAGTAGTATATCTGTACCAGTACAAAGAGAGAGGCCAACAAGTGATATATATTTCAGTAAGATTGGATTTTTAGCATTGATAGCAAGTTGCAGAAAATTGAGGTTGTGGTGGCAGCTGCAGAGAAGTAGTTGGTTGTGCGAGACTTGACATCAGAAGAGTTACATGGTGTGTTAAGTGGTGATGTCCTATCCTTTCAAGTTGTTGGCATGAGGTATGACTAAATAGATTTAAATAGTGGAGTAGGGTGCTGTTATTTTAATTGTATTTATAATTAATTTTTGGGTGAGTGTAGTGTTAGATTAGGGAGTTGTACTCCAGTCTAGTAGGTGGCGGTAATGCAACATATTGGATGCCAACCACCGTTATACCTCATCGAAGAAGAAGGTCAGAAGTGTCTATCTCTTTCTAGTTAAGTTAGCATAATGACATCTCCTCCATTTGAAGAAGTTGAACTGAACAAGAAACACGAAGAAATGTGAGCTATTGTCTATTTAAACAATTTTAGGGAAATTTGACCATTAGTAACGTGTCGTCAAGGTTAGCAAACGCTAGTGCTTGTTGTCTAACGTTAGCTCAGTCAGAACCATGTGACGTTAACGGGGAATGGAACCACTATGATTTAGAACGCCAGCTAACTAAAAAAAATGGCTGAGTTTCCAGCGTAACTCTGAGTCTATTACAGAGAATTAAATAATGTTAGTTAGGGAGCCAATAAACCTACTGAAGCCGTTAATGTGAGCCGATCGTTGCCCCAGATCAGAGTTCGTTCTCGTGGCAGTAACAATACAGACAAAACACCTCAAAACACCTCAGCCGAACACAAACTGGTGTGAGTGGGGATGCTGGAGAATGAGTGTGTGTTGTAGAGAGATGGTGGCGATACAGCACAAAATTCCAGCCGATAGTGGCTGCATTACATCCAGTCAATCTGTCTGGATGGCGATGTATTTATTGGACACATAAGTATCTATATTGTCACTAATCCTTATGAAGGACTTCCTGGCAGAAGAGGTTACTCTACCAGTCAGCAGCCGATATGCCAGTTAAATAATGTATTATAAATTAAGGTGTATCCGTAGTGGGTAAGTGCTCAATATATAATCAATATCATATATTTATCACCAGCGCTGTGCGGCGCAATGGTAACACATTTGCCTTTTGATTAGACGACTAGAGTTCTAATCGCAGACAGCATCATGATTCATGACATTTCATTCTAACCAATAATGGGGAGTGCACATTATGAATACATTGTGATTTAGTTTCGGTATCATTCTAACTTTTCTTATGATTTTGTTTGCAGAGCATTAAGGCTGGCAGTTTATCACCAGTTCACCCTATGGGCACAAGGAAGAATTACATGCAGACTACACCGTTCGCGTCGCATGCGCAAGCGGTGCAAAATAAATTTACGCATACATGTTATTCAATCATTGCACTCACTCTGCTCGTGAGCGTCTGCGTGGCCAGGCGCTTAAATATAACTTTGTTCTATTTGTGACTCAATGCACTGCAAGTTATGCCTCTCCCTGCCATCTATTGGAAATGAATGTTATCTACACTGGGTAGCTAGTTGGCAGAGTCAAAGTAGACTTTAATAATATATGCCATTTAGCAGATGCCTTTATCCAAAGCGAACTGGGTGGAAACAGATCATGGAAACAGGATTACAATTTTGATATCATGGGTGGTCAGTCCTTGCATCTATTGCACTTCCTATGAATAGTTTCTATTGCCACTTTAAGAAGTTAAGATGCAGATGAGTATGTTAGAGATACTATATGTCCCATCACTCTGACAGTTAGTGAATATTCAGCACAGCAAACAATCAATCAATGAAATGTATTTTACTAAATACCTTTTTACATCAAAATATTAATCACAGTGGTTATAGAGGGTGCAACAGTTCAACACCTCAGGAGCAAATGTCAGTTGGCTTTTCATAGGTTGAGAGAGGGAGTCGAAACAGCAGGACCGGGACAAGGTCGCACATCAATTGAAACGGGAAAACGGTTCCACTCCGATTCCCTTTATGGATAGGTGTATCTTTGAATTTGGTTTTCAATGGCCTGTTCTTTCTCTACTTCCAGAACACCAGCCCCCTCCCCTAAAGTGATCAATAGTATATCTTGGATCGCACTGTGATGATTGGGATTCTGAGCTCTCGGAGCTCTCACTCTCCGTCAGCTCCATCTGTGGCGTATTGGGCCAGGACTCTGTTATATACTGATGGTCGTGAGCGCTATCTAGCTGGGCCCCGAGCACTTTAGTGATGGTCCTGGTGGACCTCTTCTCCAATGCAGCACATGAATACTGGCAGCCGGGGGTCAGTTTGGCATGCTGTACTAACCCTTTCCTGTTTGGCATGCTGTACTAACCCTTTCCTGTTTGGCATGCTGTACTAACCCTTCTTTCCTGTTTGGTATGCTGTACTAACCCTTCTTTCCTGTTTGGTATGCTGTACTAACCCTTCTTTCCTGTTTGGTATGCTGTACTAACCCTTCTTTCCTGTTTGGCATGCTGTACTAACCCTTCTTTCCTGTTTGGCATGCTGTACTAACCCTTCTTTCCTGTTTGGCATGCTGTACTAACCCTTCTTTCCTGTTTGGCATGCTGTACTAACCCTTCTTTCCTGTTTGGCATGCTGTACTAACCCTTCTTTCCTGTTTGGCATGCTGTACTAACCCTTCTTTCCTGTTTGGCATGCTGTACTAACCCTTCTTTCCTGTTTGGCATGCTGGACTAACCCTTCTTTCCTGTTTGGCATGCTGTACTTACCCTTCTTTCCTGTTTGGCATGCTGTACTAACCCTTTCCTGTTGGTAGAAAACAATTAAGGCATCTGTTAGGCTATAGTTATATTCAAGAATCACTGCATATACTTGAAATAAACAATAGCCTTAGAAATAACATGGATTTACATGTACCTCCTCTGCCTACTTCAGTCTCCTCCAAGATGAAAACCTTTTCAGGGATGAAGATGTCATCCTGAAAACAAACATGTTTTGTTACGACTGGAGCCAAATATATTAGTTGGCATTAACAAGCTACCTGTCTTGTATGCTTTGTCAACACACAACAAATACAGGAACATTTATTTTTCAGCAAACATTAGCTATGTCAACTTCAGTCTAGCTAAAGGAGGTGGAGATAACAAATCTGTCAACAAAATGTATTACAGTACTTGACTATCTGAGGTGGAAGCTAGCTACAGTAACTACCTAATAATGGGTACACGGAGAAACTGTGTTGCAGTAGAGTTGCTTGCTAACGTTGTTTGCTGGGGGGGTGTTACACAAAACACTTCCGATGCAGTTAGCTAGTTACCTTCAACTAAAGTTGCAACGAAGTTGTCCAGTGTCTAATGCTAGCCTAGTCAACAACAGTCATGACTGGTTAACGTTACCTCAGGCTCCATTGCATTGACTCGCGGAACCTCCTCCGTTCAGTCGCTTCAGCGATGTTGATGATGGTCGGTCGGTAACCCCTACAACATAACCCTCAATTTTAAATGGAGGCGTAAGCAGAAGGCTTCAACTTAGGCCTATGACTCCTTTCCTTTCGGAAACTCCCAGTTGCCGCATCGTAAGTGCCCTTCATCGCGAAGTTTGCCTCTGCAAAGTGCTGTCTACAGATCCTGCTAGCTCAGGCTGGCACGTCCTTCCTCTTCAGGACATGGAGCCACTTCTTCAAAAGTTGTGGGTCCTCGGGCAGCCGATGGTAGCTTACCGAGGGATTTTTTTGGAACCAATTCCTACAGCCTGGCGCTATGCAGTTCATGTTTTAATTACTTCTTGTTGTTGCCATCTTCGTTGTCCACACCTAATCTCACTGTCTTCCATTCAGTGTTCGCACGGAAACTTAATATGGTAAATGTAGCTAATGCTAACTAGCTGATTTAAAAAGCCAGCAGATCCAAGCCGCTTGCTTACAGCTCGACTATGGTCGGACAGCATTCCTGTTTACACTGAGTACACAAAACATTAGGAACACCTGCTTTTTCCATGACATATAGACTGGCCAGGTGAAAGCTATGATCCCTTATTGATGTCACTTGCTAATACCGCAAATTCATTTTTAAGCTTTGAGAGAATTGAGACATGGATTGTGAATGTGTGCCATTCAGAGGGTGAATGGGTAAGACAAGATTTGTGCCTTTTGAACAGGGTATGGTAGTAGGTGTCAGATGCACTGGTTTGAGTGTGTCAAGAACTGCAGTGCTGCTGGGTCTTCAATGCTCAACAGTTTCCTGTGTGTATCAAGAGTGGTCCACCACCCAAAGGAAATCCAGCCAACTTAACACATCTGTGGGTAGCATGGGCAACATCCATTCAACATGGGCCAGCATCCATGTGAAACGCTTTCGACACCTTGTGCGGTCCATGCCTCGACGAATTGAGGCTGTTCTGATGGAAAAAGGGGGTGCAACACAATATTAGTAAAATGTTCTTAATGTTTTGTACACTCAGTATATAATAAGACGATGCGAGATATGGCTTTTAAAACATAGCTCAATCCAGGGATGAGAAATGCGGTATACCCCCGAATTGTCCCATTTATCCCAACTGTTACAAGAAGATTGAGCAACTGCTCGTTTTTAATTAAACTGACGTTTTTGTCCTCATGGTACCTAGCAGTAGACACAACAGCCATTCTAGAATCGTGCGTCATGTTGAACATTAACGGCTGCTGTGGCTTCTGCTACCTAGCATGAAGAGGAATGACGAGGAAAAGGACAGTTTTCTGGAAAAACTAGCAGTCGTTCAATATTCTTGTAACAGACCGTGCAAGGCGTCGAAAGTGTTCCACAGGGATGCTGGCCCATGATTGAGGTACGTTTTCCGAGCCAGATCTCGCGCCGGCTCCTCGTGTCATAATATACACAGGAATGATGTCCGACCCTAGTGCAGCTGTAAACAAGCGGATCGGATCTGCTGGCTAGCTGATAATGGCATGTTCAAGAGCATTAAAACTGTGATGTATCATGGATAACTTGTGACTGATCTACAAATAATATTAAGTAGTTATTTGTGATGCAAGGTGATATGTAGATCAGTTCTTCAGCAGTTGCCTGCACTGTCGGCTGCAATGTCAAACAAGCCCTTTAGTTAACTTTAGCTGGCCCCCTGGGAGTTTGTTTAAAATGTCATAAGTGGCTTTGGCTTGCTGAATATCCAGAACAAAAGTATAGGTAGCTCAAGTTAACTTGAATAACATGCAGAGCCTAAAGCTCATTTTCACATGGAAGCATAGCTAAGGAAGTCATCCATGTTGTGTCAGTCTAGGGAAGAGGACTGTGCTCCTTCAGCAGATGGAGAGTCGATATGAGCAACAGAAGAGCAAGAGGAGGCAGCAGGTGAAGCTGTCACAAGCTGCACATGAGAGAAACTCTCAGCTCCTCCAGGTATGAATCTACCAAGTGCCTCTCAGACCTGCTGCTAGGTTCTCTACTTGAATGTACACGTTCATTGCATGCCTTTTATTGTGCATGTCGATGAGGCTGGTATACTGTAGGTTTTGAAGGCCATGTGTAAAGGAATAGCTGAATTTGTGATAGCCTGATCCTTTCTCCAAATACAGGACTTGCAGAAAATGGAGAATCGTCTCAGAACAAGAGAACTCCCACACCCTGACATCCTCAATTTGGAGGTAAGGGATCTCTTAGTAACAACAAATTAACAATACATGCCCTCTCTGAAGATTGCCTTGCCTCCCCTAATTTTCAATGGGAGCTATTTTGAGTTGTTTTGCAGCTTGACCCTACTATACCTGATAATCAAGTACAGTCAGGGGGTCACAGATTGTTGTTGACACAGGCCGCTGTACTGTTGTCTTGTTTCAGACTCGTTACTGGGCATCAGTTGAGGAGAAGATCCCAGAATGGGAGCGCTTCCTCCTGGGTAAGGGCCCACATCCTAGCAGTGACCCTAGCAGAACACCTAAACAACAAAAACAGAAAACTACACCCAGAGACCATGCCCCCACACAAGATGGGGCTCTGCCTCCTCGTCCTATACTGAAACATGTCAAATGACCTGAAGTGGACAATCTGTTTTGGCTTTTGACTTAATTGTATGTGATCAACATGGAGTGAAGGAGAAACTAAAATCAGTTGACAGTTACACTGTAGATTGAGGTTATTGTGAGGTAAATGCTCTTTTTTTTTAAAGGCCATATTTAGTCTCATATGGGCTGTTTTCCTATCAGAATAACATCATTCTTAGCACCAACATGATTGAGTAGGCATCATGTTGATTTCCATTGTATGTACACTGCAGCTCCTTTTTGTGCTCAGCCATTTTGATGTCTCAGGGTGAAGCTCAGATTTAGCCTATTACCCCTCAGTCTACACAATTGCTGCTCTTGATTGCAATGTTTACAAGCAATGCTCACACTTTCAGTGTGATGGTATTGCCTTTAACACTTTATGGTAATCCCATCCCATCAGAATTGTATTTGAAACAAAGAATATGGTGTCTTTGAATTCATGGCTCATGTCTGCCCACTAGGGGGAGGTAGCACCATAGATTTGGATAACAAAGGCACATTCCTTCAGTTAGTTAGACTCAGGTCATTCACTTCGTCTGTCACTCAGCAATGATTTATTCAAATGTGCTCTTATTTATTTGCATGTATTGTCTGTATACTAGCTATGTTCTTATGTGTACATTAAAGCACCTTTTTTTGTTCATATACTGTGCAATATCTATTAGTCGTAACAAGCAATGTGCATATGTAACCAATAGTTTTTTATTATTCACATTCTTCATCTAAATATTCCATTCACTGCAAATGTACTTTTTTCCCTAATAAATCATTATAGTTTAGCTTATTAGTCCATTAAAAAGCATGAGCACACCTAACTTTGTAGAGTTGACTAACAGAATATAAACTATACAAATAAAAATGTTGCACACTATATACACACCAACAATTCAATATGTTTATCCATTAAAATGTTAGCATATAACTTATTTCTAACATTTTAGTTTTACATGTGTTAACACCATTCCACCACCCCCCACACTTCATCACACTGTATACAGTACAGTGCCTTCAGAAAGTTTTCACAACCCTGGACTTTTTCCACATTTTGTGTTAGCCTGAATTTAAAATGGATTCAATTGCGATTTTTGTGTCGCTGGCTTATAAACCATACCCCCATATCAAAGTGAAATTATTTTATGAGAAATGTTTACAATTTAATAAAAAATACATCTGAAATGCCTTAAGTATTCACCCACTTTGTTATGGCAAGCCTAAATAAGTTCAGGAGTAAAAATGTACTTAACAAGTCACATAAGTTGTATGGACTTACTCTGTGTGCAATAATTGTGTTTAACATGATTTTTGAATGTACCTCATCTCTGTACCCCCAAACATGAAATTATGTGTAAGGTCCTCAGTCGAGCAGTGAGTTTCAATCACAGATTCAACTACAAAGACCAGGGAGGCTTTCCAATGCATCGCAAAGAAGGGCACCTGTTGGCAGATGGGTACAAAAAAAGCAGACATTGAATATCCCTTTGAGTATGGTGACGTTATTAATTACACTGTGGATGGTGTATCAATACACCCAGCCGCTTCAAGGAATTCGGCATCCTTCCTAACTCAGTTGCCAGAGAGGAAGGAAACTGCTCAGGGATTTCACCATGAGGACAATTTAAAACAGTAACAGAATTTAATGGCTGTGATAGGAGAAAACTGAGGATGGATCAACAACATTGTAGTTACTCAATACTAACCGAAATTGCAGAGTTATTAACAAAAGGAAGCCTGTACAGAATAACAGTGTTCCAAAACATGCACCCTGTTTGCAATAAGGCACGAAGGTAAAACTGCAAAAAATGTGACAAAGACATTAACTTGATGTCCTGAATACAAAGCATTATGTTTGGGGCAAATCGAACACAACACATCACTGAGTACCACTCTTCATATTTTAAAGCATGGTGGTGGCTGCATCGTGTTATGGTTATGCTTGTCATCAGCAAGAACTAGGGGGAGTTTTTTTGTGATAAAAAAAAAAAACAGAATAGAGCTAAGCACAGGCAACATCCTAGCACAAAACCTGGTTATCTGCTTTCCAACAGGCACTGGGAGACAAATCCTCCTTTCAGCAGGAGAATAACCTAAAACTCAAGGCCAAATATACATCTGGACGACAGTGAATGTTCCTGAGTGGCCTAGATATGTTTTAGACTTAAATCGGCATGAAAATCTATGGCAAGACTTGAAAATGGCTGTCTATTAATGATCAACAACCAAATTAACAGAGTTTATAATAATGTGCAAATATTGTACAATCCCGGTGTGCAAAGCTCCTTAGAGACTTACCCAGAAAGACCTACATCTGTAATCGCTGCTTAAGGTGATTCTAATGTGTAATCACTCAGGGGTGTGAATACTTGTGTAAATTATATATATTTATGTATTTCATTTTAAATAATTTTGCCAAAATTTCCAAAATCATGTTTTCACTTAGTCATTGTGGGGTCTTGTGAATTCAGGCTGTAACACAACAAAATGTAGACTAAGTCAAGGGGTATGAATGGTTTCTGAAGGCACTGTATATTGTGCATTAGGGGGATACATACAGGTATGTTAGCCTAAGCCATTGAGCTGTTCTCTGGAATGTGTCTAAACCGTTATATAGTTATTGAAGAGTCCTCTTTATATTTGAGATACAATGTGATTGTGCCGTCTTTATTAAACAAAGCCTCCAGAAGGACCTTCTGTGTCCGCGATAATTGCTTTTTTAAATTGTCCCTTTATTCAAGGGTAGCCTGAGGTCAGCCAGTTACCATATGTTCATAATACTCCATAGAAATGTGTGTAAAATGAGCCATTCATTTCTGCAGGTCCATTAGGCTTGCATAAACTTGGCTGTGTTTCTCAAGACATGTTTATTTATTTATTTGGGGGTCTGTTTGTTAGGTAGTTGGTATCACAGATCAGAAAGCATTATTGCTTGTAAAGTTAGAATGGCTGTGTTTTCTAGGGTTATTTTACCATTATACAGTAAACCACATTCAGTATGATAAATGGTCCTATTTATGGGGTTACAAATTGGTCATAGTGTTACAGATTGTTTCCACCAACATAATTGAGACTTCATTTCAGATATTTTCAGGTAAGACACGGGCCGTAGGGACAGTGTTAAGGAGCTGCTGTGTGGATAATGAGAAGGTACATGGGACAAAATGTGAAGGTGGACGTCTGTCTCACTGTTATATGGGAAGCAAAAACGCAGCAAGTCTTTCCACCTGCTTTCTGACTGTCAAACCAAGCACAAACCACCCCTCTACCCTCCCTCCACCTCCCTCGTTCTTCCTTCTCTCATTCCCTCTCTGTGGCAGAGATGGCATCCCTGATCCAGCCTAATTGCGATGATCAAACCTGCACTGGGTTGACGCGGAGTGGCGGCTTGACAAACGCAATCATCCGGATGGCCTGCGTTGAAGTGGCCATGGTTGGCAGCTGCCCTGGCTCCTCAGATGGGACCCGATCCTGCCCCCGAGGTCAGGCAGGCACCAGTCGCCATGGAGGGGGGCTAATGGGGGATGGTGGTTGTGGGAGGGGTGGATGTGGTTGAAGGTTTGAGGAGGGGCAACGAGGGTGAGTGAGGGCATGGGGACAAGCAGCGAATTATCTAAAAGGATTTTGAAGAGCACGATCTGGAGCCCTTCCAAATGACTAGATTCACATTATGTATTCTAATGGTGAAAGCCCTGAGGTGGATTAGCTACGGACACCACAGTCCCTTCACGCCCCCGGTTGGCAGACCAGGCCCTTGTTACCAGGCCCTGCCAGCCAGTCCCAGCCGTGACAACCCTCCCTGAGTCCCCTGACCCCCATTACCCCACAGACACCTGGGTTAAAGCCAACCTCTCAAATTCAGCTACAGGATTAGCAGCAGACAGAGGAGGCTAGGAGGTGACCCTCTCCATCTCTAATAGCATATGCATTTAAAACCGTATGATTACATGATTTGGGGCGTCTATTGAGAGCATGCTGAGAGCCTCCTGAGAAGCACAATAACTGGTTAGCTGTCGACTTCAATTGATTGGATAATGGATGATTGCATGTTGTATTTTATTGAATAATGTGCTGCAAGTGTAGTGAGTGCTGTACAACAAAACTACAATTTTGGCATAATTATGTTTTGTTTTTCTATTATTTTAGAACATTTTGTTTTTATGTGATAGAAATTAAGACAAACATCACATTTTTTAAAGTACACTTTATTTTTAAATTGACCTATAGTGTTTAAAAATAAACCAATGTTAAAATGCTGTTTCTTGAAGTAACATGGGGCTCCATACTGTACAATGTACTCCCATAGTATTCCTTTGATCATGTCATGTCAGCTCTGGCTAAGTGCATGTCCTGCCAGCCAGGCCTGTGCCTACTGTATCGGCTAAGAGAGGAGTTGACTGTGTTGTTCATGTTGTGGTGGATTAAAGACAAGTCTACATGTGGCACACTAAAAGGAAGTAACACTGGCCTTAAGGGAGCGCCACACTGTTTGGTATTGACTGGCCAAGCTTAAGTATAGTGTTTCCTCCAAAATGGACCCGAGGTTTTTTGTGTCAACATAATCATATACCTCACTGCATTTCACTGGCTCTCTGTACTCCTTACAAAGAAAGCTTTCGGCACATACCTTTTCAATTGTAGTGCACTTAAACACAAATGTCTTTCATATACTGGAGCTTGTCTCGGATTTTTTTTTATTCTTAGACTATTTCTGCTGTACTGCTGGGAACTCCTGCAGTGTTTTTTTTTTACCCTTTTCAAATGCATACTTACATTGTGCTTAATGTTTTCAGCTCTTTTTCCACAAGCCTACTGGTGAGGTTAGTGAAGTTATAACATATAGTTGTATTTGAGTTGAGGGTTTATCTCTTAGTTTGTGAGAGAGTGGATATTTTTTTTTCCTTTTCAATATTGATACTGTGGAGGAAGAATGCATTCACAGTATGTTCTGAACAACACTTTGGACATACAGAATATGTATTTTTATCACATACAGTTGAAGTCGGAAGTTTACATACACTTAGGTTGGAGTCATGGAAACTCGTTTTTCAACCACTCCACAAATTTCTTGTTAACTAACTATAGTTTTGGCAAGTCAGTTAGGACATCTACTTTGTGCATGACACAAGTAATTGTTCCAACAATTGTTAACAGACAGATTATTTCACTTATAATTCACTGTATCACAATTTCAGTGGGTCGGAAGTTTACATACACTATGTTGACTGTGCCTTTAAACAGCTTGGAAAATTCCAGAAAATGATGTCATGGCTTTAAAAGCTTCTGATAGGCTAATTGACATAATTTGAGTCTATTGGAGGTGTACCTGTGGATGTATTTCAAGGCATACCTTCAAACTCAGTGCTTCTTTGCTTGACATGTTAAAATGAAAAGAAATCAGCCAAGACCTCAGAAAATAAATTGTAGACCTCCACAAGTCTGGTTCCTCCTTGGGAGCAATTTCCAAACACCTGAAGGTACCACGTTGATCTGTACAAACAATAGTACGCAAGTATAAAGACCATGGGACCACGCAGCCGTCATACAGCTGAGGAAGGAGACGCATTCTGTCTCCTAGAGATGAACGTACTTTGGTGCAAAAAGTGCAAATCAATCCCAGAACAACAGCAAAGGACCTTGTGAAGATGCCGGAGGAAACAGGTACAAAAGTGTCTATATCCACAGTAAAACTAATCCTATATGGACATAACCTGAAAGGCCGCTCAGCAAGGAAGAAGCCACTGCTCCAAAACCAAAGATCGCACTTTTTGCACTTTTTTCTCCTCTGGTCTGATGAAACAAAAATAGAACTGTTTGGCCAGAATGACCATCATTATGCTTGGAGGAAAAAGGGAGAGGCTTGCAAGCCGAGGAACACCATCCCAACCGTGATGCATGGGGGTTGCAGCATCATGTTGTGGGGGTGCTTTGCTGCAGGAGGGACTGGTGCAATTCACAAAATAGATGGCATCATGAGGGAGGAAAATTACGTGAATATATTGAAGCAACATCTCAAGACATCAGTCAGGAAGTTAAATCTGGGTCGCAAATGGGTCTTCCAAATGGACAATGACCCCAAGCATACTTCCAAAGATGTGGCAAAATGGCTTAAGGACAACAAAGTCAAGGTATTGGAGTGGCCATCACAAAGCCCTGACCTCAATCACATAGAGACTTTGTGGCCAGAACTGAAAAAGCATGTGCGAGCGAGGAGGCCAAACCTGACTCAGTTACACCAGCTCTGTCAGGAGGAATGGGCCAAAATTCACCCAACTTATTTTGGGAAGCATGTGGAAGGCTACCCGAATTGTTTGACCCAAGTTAAACAATTTAAAGGCAATGCTACCAAATACTAATTGAGTGTATGTAAACTTCTGACCCACTGGGAATGTGAATAAATAAATAAAAGCTGAAATAAATCATTCTCTCTACTATTATTCTGACAGTGGTAATGGCAATCCTAACGGACCTAAAACAGGGATTTTTTTACTAGGATTAAATGTCAGGAATTGTGAAAAACTGAGTTTAAATGTATTGGGCTAAGGTATATGTAAACTTCCGACTTCAACTGTATCTTCTATCTTATGAAAAACAATTACATTTTAATTGCTGGGATCAATCTCTATTGTGTTAATGGAAATTACATAAAGTGAATTAGTTATACCGGTGTTCAGTCCTTCCATCTTCTTACCAGTGCCTACCAACTGGTGAGACTGCTCATCCTAATTTGACAACTTGTAGGATCTCATTATAAGGGGCCTTATTTGCATGAATGGACCCTGTGGTTCTGAAGTAGTACGTCATTAGCACTTCTGGGTAAGCACAGCAGTAGTGGACATTTCTCAGCAGGGCCAGACCAGGTCAAAGGGATTAGTACCGGACATCCCAGAATTAGTGATCCTGACCAACAATGAAAGACTGATTTAATTCCACAAAAATAGAGCTCACTCTTGGCAGGGTGTGATGGAGAACAATACTCAAGCATTTGTCAATTATTTATCTAGTTATAGAAATGTGTTTGATATTCAGTTGTATTCTTGCCTATTCATTCTGTATTGTTTATCTATTTAATTGTTTTTGACAGTGGCCAGCATTAGTATTTACTCATGGTTCCTCATGGACACCAATCGCATTGCTTTCAGTGCAGTGAGAGGCTGAGGCTGGAAATGTTGAGCAGATTGTTTAGGGTTCTCTAATCCTCCCAGAGACAGAGGCGAAAGGAGTGGGCAAGGGAACAGAGGGTCTCCTTCAGCTCCTTGGCCCAGGGCTCTGAGGGCAGGCAAACGGACTGGTCCTGGGCAGAGGTCAATCTAAGGAGACTGACAGACAGTGATGTGATTCCAGTAGGGCAGAGCCAGCACATGGCTCCTACAAGCCCAGCACCCACAGGCCTCTAAGCCACAAAGCACCTTCTACCACCCTTGTCCTTAATGAGCCAAGAAGGATCCAAGAAAAGAAGTGTGCATGTGCGTACATTTACATTGTGTAAATGTATGGAAGGATTTGAATTAGATTTGGTGGGGAAAGTGTTAACTAGTTTTGTCAAGGAATTTGTATCACTTGAATATCACAGTCCTGTCATTATGTTGTGTTTTTATTTTCCTTTTTTTATTGTATTTGATTTACTTGTATTTAATGTCATTATTGTGTAGGCCTACACACACCAATTTGCAGGTGTGATATGCTAAGCTAATGCACCGTAAAAATATATTTAGAAAATCCAAGATCCTACGAGGTGTTTGAAACCAAATGTGGATTTACATTTTTTTATTTTTTTTACTTTTTATTTATTTTTTTACAATAGAATGTCTTATAATATTCAATGACTTTCGTGGTGTCATGTATACAAACACATACATGTATGTTACAATCATATCATTTTGCAGAGTCGAGTGAGTACCCACTGCATATTTTGAGCAGCTACAACAATATTATTGCTGACTGCCCTTTTGGACATTATTAAGAAGTTTCCAGAACACCATGTAGTTGGCTGGCGGAGTCCATCTTTTCAACACCATTCTCCAGGAATAGATCCAAGGACTTCGCCCGATACTCATTAACTTCCCTCGTGGCATTTTAGAATGCGCCTAGTGAGCTCTTTGTGTCAAGAGCCAATGCTTCTTCCAACTAGGGGCGCAACCAGCCTATGCTCTCCTCCAGCAGCGAAAGAAATTGCTTTCCAAAATGTTGGTAAGGGTTGGTTTAATTAGAATTTCATTTGGGCTAAACGGGGGAAACTGATGTAGTTAACATTTGGTGGACTTAATTGGTCCTTTTCTCTCCTCTCAGCCCTTAAAAACAGCTGAAGCTACTCCTGTTAATCTCCCAATCAATTGAAATGGCCAAACAAAAGTCTTGCTTTTCTTTTCTTCCTGTCTCAGCCGAGCCTTTTGTGACTTGTAAATGCATCAATTTTGGGTGATCCTGGTCGTGTAGATGTTCTCAATTGTTGACAGTTGATTAATGCGCTCTTGTGTTGGTAATCTCTCTCGCTGTTTTACATGTGCACGCAGTAATGAGCTCCGTTGTCAATGAACGTGTTTCTAGAAGCGAAGCTGGTTGCTCTGATGCGTGAGAGGTATGTGCAGAGAAAAGGGCAACGCTGCTGCCTTTAGGTTGTTTACTCCAGTCCCCAGCACTCTTTTCTCCGGCTTTGGACAAGACGGACACTCTTGTGCATAGCCCTGACGCGTTTCTACACACAAACATTTATTTTGAGAAACTCGCACCATTCGCATTTTCCCATCTATAGACTATTCCCTAACAAAGATGGATGAATGGATACTGAAATTCAATGTAGGCTGAGTTGTAAAGATTGTTTATACAAAACAAACCAAACCTGTTGTTATAAGACGTAAAAACAAGTAACATTGGCAACACTGTAATGATTATTCTGCCCATCAATCCAATATGATTGTAGGTGTGGACATGTTCCAGGTTGTCCGTGCGAGGGGATGCCAACTTGATAGCGTTTCCTATTGTTTAATTGGGCATAAATGACCCCGTAATATTCTAGCTGTTATGTTTGTGTGTGTGATATTGATTATGATATTTTTCTGCATATGCTAACCCCCTACCTGCAACTCATTGACTGTGGTCAATTAAACTGTATTATTTGATGAAGCTTTGGAATGTTTGTATAGAAAAATTGCTTATTGTCTATCCTACGTAGGCTAATTAAAATATGAGAATAATTAGGCCTAACGAAAGTACATTTGAGAATATTTGTTATTCTTCTGATAGAACAATTAATTCATACACTTAATAACATTTATGACGCAATGTGACGTAGCTTTCTTGAATTTCTATTGAAAACTCCGTAGCCTAAACTGGAATTACGCACAATCAGTGTCTGGCACTACACATGATTGTTCAAATGTTCAACGCCTACAAATACAGGTAGAGTGTGAAATATATAAATATTATTCCTAGAGCCTATATGTTGAACAATAATGTGAGCCTTTAGTGCTATATAAAAGTATTGGTCGATGTGACAACAGCAAAATATAATTTAACTGACAATATAACAATGATTTTTGAAGAAAAAAAACACACTAGTTGGTATATTCTGGTCTTTGAATGAGCTTTTATGTGAACTAGCAGGACCAGGGTGGACAAGAGGTGAACAGGCCATTCAACTGGTTATATTAGCCTTCTAACCGGTCCCTGGGCATGGTGCATAATTATTAAACGTTCTAATTGGTAGACCGAGATTTGTGAGCACGCGCCCGTCTCTCGTCAGAATTTCTGTTAGCCGCAAGGATAATATTGTTCCAGGAGCCGTGTGCAGAATACGTTATCCTTTATTAAAGTTGGACAGAGCTGGATGATATGGCCCAAGTGCTCTATTATTCATATTCTGATGAACACGTATATGCGCGGAAGCCTACCATCGACGGCGTTTAGCTGATTAATGTAATTCGCATTCAAGAGTCCATGTTATATCTGATCATTTGTACCATTACACGGAAGTCAAGTGTAGCATCATCAGACGTGTCTCTTTGTCTGGCAAAAAGTGCTTAAACTGAATTTATAGCTACCAATTTAAAGTGGAGGTGTATAATGCTACACAGGCCTACTTCTCCCAACCAAGTAACAGGAGCCATGTATTATTGGCGTATAAACCCAGACTAGCCCACACACTGGTGCTAGTAAAACAGCTGCTTGCTAATCTTTTTTTTGTGAAAAAGCAAACATCTGGATATTTGAGAGGATGAAATGGCCTATAGGCTTATCAGACCGATCACTGTCTTCGCAACTGTTTTTTTGGCATAGGCTACATTTAAATTGATTTGAAAGAAGGCTGAAATATCAATACAATTCCGTTCTGATATGTTATAGGCCTTTTCAAATCATTGACTAACCTACTCCTATATACATTTAGAGTAGGCATATTTTTCTCAAAAACCTAAACATTTTCGATAGCATTTTATGTACGATACACTTTTTATTTCCTATTAATAAAAGGCAACTGTTGAAACTGTTAAACAATTCAATTTTATGCATAAGTTATGTTGATGTATAAAACGTTTTATCCACATATAGGTTACAATGTAGTTGTATGTAGCCTACATTGTAATGTATACAAATGCGCCCAAGGTAAAACACTTTTAAATAACATTTTATTTTAATTATTTACAATTCGATTTTCACACGTTATGCAATAGAAGAAAAACAACACGTCCTCCTGAATTTCCCCATGGGTTGAGCAAATAGTAATTTTCTTCTTAAATGTTTATAACATTAATTCATTCACTCACGGTCAGATTTACTGCACTGCTGCAACAAAGCAAAATTCCCATCCTCATTATTATAATTTTAAAATCGAACAAAACCTAAAAAAAAAAAAGAATTTGCTTTTCATCAGGCTATCAAGTCGTCCCAATGTTTATTTTTTATGCTTTATAGGTTCCCTTCTTTTAACTATTGTATTTGATGTTTTCATCACTCACTGAAAACTGGAGAAACAAATGCATTGAGAATTTGCGCTGGCGAGGCTTAATAACCTCTCAATTTAAGTGTGAAGGAGACTGTCCAAATCCAATGGAAAACTCAGCTTTCGGGTCCCCTGGAAGAATCGGTCGCCACAGATATAGGCCTACATGAGTTATTGTCGTGCAATTTCCTTATGTGTTTTTTCAGGTCAAAGTTTCTGCAGAAGCCTTTCCCGCAGGTTCCGCACGTGAAGGGCTTTTTGTCGTTGTGCGTGTGCATGTGAAAGGTTAGGTTGTAGACCTGATGGAAGGCCTTGTTACAGATGGAACACTTGTACTGTTTCTCTCCGCTGTGCGTCAATTTGTGGTTCTTGTAATTTCCTGAAATTGGGAAATGCAATTAATAAAAATTAACATCGCGAATAAAATGAACAGCATACAAGAAAGGGAACACATCTAGCTCCTTTTTCTCCTCAAGGTCAACAGTTCACAATTAAGTTACTCTTCACAAAGGCGCTCCATTCTACAGCCTTCATTAATCAGCGATTTGCATGTCGAAGTCAAGAAGTTGTCAAACTTTGTCACAATCAAACGCAACAGCAACTGAAAACGGTTGGATTATAAACCAGAGAAAGGTCTGTCTCTTGACCCATGTCGAATTTAAGAGTCTTGTGTGGAGAGTTAGTTAGTGTAAAGTGACATGTCCGATTTAAATTGACGCTTCAACATCATCAGAGGGCAGCACTGGGTATCAATAATACCAATAATATGGATATGCCTCTAAATATTGGGAATTGTGTGCCTTTGCTGTTCCCTTTGGATGTAATCTAGGCTACATTATCATGATGTTATAACTGGAATATATCATTACCACCATCATATAGCCTAGTTATTGTTATAAAAGCATTATTTTTTATTAATATTTGTCTGGGATATTCATTTCATGAATTTATAATGCAGGCTGAAAATAATATGATCTGGATTATTTTATTATGATTCTCTGGTGTTATATTAATCTCAAAACATATTAGTCTAGGCTAAAACCTATAATGCGGGTTTTTGTAAATATAGCCTACATTAGAGGACATATCCTGAATATCTTGACCAAGGTGTAAATAGTGATAATTACCTTTCTGATGAAATCCTTTCCCACAGAATTCGCAGACGAAAGGTTTGTACCCGGCATGGATCCGTATGTGAGTGTTCAGCGTCGAACTTCTGTTGAACGCCTTGCCACACTGGTTGCATTTATGAGGCTTTTCCTGATAAAGAAAAACAAAATATCTACATTATTATTATTTGTAAGCATTCCTCGAGGGAGTTTATAATATAGGCATATATAACTAATCAAGTTGTTATCGAGTGAAATACATGTTTCACCTGTGTGTGGATGATTTTGTGTCTGCACAACGTGCTGGCCTGACGGAATCCTTTCCCGCACACTTTACACACGAACGGCCTCGCGCCTGTGTGCACTGGCATGTGTCGTGTCAAATTATAATGGGCATTGAACACCTGCAGAAGAAGACAAACAAGCTCGTTTTCAATGTTATTGTATTTAATTTGTGAGAGGTTTTGATAATGAGAAAAAGACATGTCAGCTTCAATTTAATGTCCAAGTAAATAGGGTATGCCTATTATAATCTACTGCACAAAACATTTACAATAACTGATACTGCGTTATTGTCTATAGGAATACATGTTTTTTAAAAGGAAATGTAAGTGATTTGCATAGCAAATAATAAACAAACAAAACGAACAATAACAATTGCATCGTTATTATTTTTTTGCCATTCGTTATACTGAATGAAATGCTTTACCTTTCCACACACTTCGCAGGTGAAGTTTTTGGGTTTCCCTTCCGTGGAGCTGTTGTGCTTGCTATGCGCTTTCACTCCATTTTTCTCCGAGCTCAGGCTATGGTTCTCCTTCACTATCTGGTCGAGCTGGCCAGGGAGATGCTCCTTGTGTGGGTACTGAGGTGTCGGAAACTTTTCGGTGGAAGCGCTTGCGAGTTTGGCGTTCTCCAGCAGTAGCAGTTTCTGGTGCGCACTGAGAGAAGCTTGGGCTTGTGAGTTGGCCATGGCAGAGGAAAACAAGTGTCCGCTTAGCAGCTCAGACTGGTGATAAACAGAGTCCAGGTAATTGAAATAATAAAGAGAGCCGTTGGTGGGCATCGCCACTGCCTGGTGGATGACTTGGGGTTTTATCACCCTCCCCGGTAATAAAGAGTGCTTCAACCCCGAGTCAATTTTGCCACACATCCCACAGTTGGCTTTGCACATCGCCGCAGAAGTGCATAGTGTTCCTCTGAAATTAGCTTTCCAAAATTCGGAGTAATTCATCAGCGCCTTGGCTTGTAAGTCGTAGCTAAAAGGTTGTAGGGGGATCATGCACGGTATAGGTGAGCAGAGACCCAGCATCTTCATTCCCTCTGAAGTCTCCACTACTCGCCGCTCATCCAAGCGGACTTTTGGTTCAGAGGTCTTGGACATGATCCGTTCAATGGAGAAGGCCAGCGCCTTTGGTGCGGCGGACACTCCGTTCCTACCGCCATCGAGTCGTGGGACAGACATTGCCGTTCCCAAAGGGAGAGAACTTGACATTTTGTGTACCGAACTTGGTGTGAGCAGCAGCCGACCAGCCGTCCTGTCCTCGCCTTCTGAATTCCAGAAAAGACCGGACGCACATCAGTTTAATAAGCACCTTGGTATTACAATCTCACACATTTGCATTAAAATGGGCATCCCTGGAACAATAGCGTCCAGGGGTACCAGATTAATGCTCATTAGTACACACAAAATTAACAGAACATTACAGAGCTCGTTAAGGAAAAGAAAAGGGCAAAAAGCAGTTAGTTCATTCCTATTCAGCACCTCTGAGAATCTGATAGCAAATTTAGCGTCTGAGTCAATGTTGAAGTTTACCTTTTTGTAAAGCGACGACAGATGTATTCGGAGATAGCAGCGTGACTGCTCTGTCACATTTTGGAAGCGGACGTCTTCATCAGCGCGAGATCACTGTCTCTTGCATTTAGCTACATCACATGGACTAGCTCATATCAAGGGTGACAAGGAAACGCCATCACCAGCCCTGCCCCTTCTCCCGCCGCCCACTTATATACTGCCATGGGGTGGTATACATGACAGTTATTACAGATTATTATTATGTCTCCATCCTCAAATCCTCTGCTTATACCACCAGCCATTCTCTAATCGAATAACTATGCTTTAGTCTATTCCTTTCTCGAAAAAAATAAAAGATGAGGGCCATTTGATCATGTTCATTTGAACAATGTGTTTGTTATTATTTGTAAGCTACATGTTATTATTATTGTTATTATGCTATTGTTATTGTTATTTGTGGTATCATTTGTTTGTTGCTGATTGCTGTTGACAACAGTACTGGTTTTAGTAAAAAGGCCTAGCATTCGCATTGTATTCGATTTATTTCAGGCTACCATGTTTTGAATTTGAATATCTGTAAACATTAGGCTAAGTAGTGAATAAGATCATATAACACATTTTCTGATTGTACTGTATGCTTCTAATTAGTAAAATTCACAATTTATAAGTCCTTCAGAGGTTGTTTAACTTGATTAACAATAATCATTTTTTGTCCTCTGGTTTGACCAGACAAACTTTTCATTGTGAGTTGCTAATCCTTGGAGATGGAATAGTTTTTTTCCATGCTGGTTTATTACTATTTGTATAATTGTGAAGGTCCAATTTCCACCTGTTTAAAGAGCAGATTGCAATAGCAGAACCTCCCTCGGATCCTATTAAACGTTTTTCCTCCACCTATTCAGAAGAACCAATTTTCCAGAGCGATTCAGAGCTCAGCTCAGCCCGAAAAAAACTGCTCTTTCACTTTTAGCTACTAAAGCACTGCGTGGAACCTGGTTTTGTGTTTTTCTGAAATAAAAGAACGGATTAAGGGGGAAGAAAAGACTTAGCCTGGCCAGAGGTAGACCTTTAAATAAAAAGAGCTCTTTTTAAACCAGTATAAAAAGTTTGCTGGAATCCAGAGTTTTGTGTGCTTGTTACAATGACCAGTTGCCCTCTCCTCTTTTTTTCACAAGGACCAGCTTAAATTCATTTGTTTGCAGACGATTTTACCTGAGACTCACAACAAATGACTACAAAAATACATTCCTAAAGAACTTTGCAAGTTCACACACACAATTGCGCATTATGATTTCCTTTAGGCCTATTATTGGTTTGACAACGCATTGTTGATGTTTATTATGTAGACCATGCCATTCTAAAGTTTTCTCCCCTTATTACAAGGAATGTAAAGCCATCGAGTGTGGATAAGTTAATTTACATGTCCTTGACATAGTCTTTCTTAATGGGTGAATGTGGAAAATGGGAACTGAGATAAACTGCTTTTACTTCGACTTTGTTTCAAAGTTTAAACTGAGGGACAAACAGGTGTTTAGGATACTGACTTCCGTTCGTTTCTCTGCTCTTTTTGTATATGATTGTCATAAATTAAATGTATGTAGAAAATATACGAAAATAAGCCTTACATTTTCACAACAGTCTGTCTTTACTGATGAAAAAAAGGTATGTATTTCTATGTAACCAAGACCTGAATATGTAGGGCAATTATGCTACATCTTAAATCCCGTTACACACCTGCAACTTTAGCGCAGAAGGGTTTAAACGAGTCCCACTAATTCTACTCATATGTAAATGATGTAACTCTAATTTGAGTTTATTCAGGCCCACTACCGGCTCGTCCACACAATAAACATTGATCCTATTGCTGTAACCTCGACACACCACTCGGCATTAACACGTTCAGCAATTAGCTCGGGCATCGACTTAGGGGACTAGCTCTTGTCTCTCCTTTCCAAAGCAGGCAAGCAAACATGTAGCTTACACAATGCAGCTGTCCGGGACGCTGCATTTGCCTGACACATTTGTTTGTTTATTGTTTCCCAATCTATTACTGTGATACACTAGACCTATACTATATTTGGCAGTAAACAGTGGACTTGTTGTACTATCATGTTTTCCAAGTCTAATATAATTCAATGTACAGTATGTAATGTATACATTTTTTAAATCAGTAACTGCAAAGTTTATCCCGGATATAGTATACTCATATTCAAAGTAGACAGATTATTAGTTCACAATTATACGTATAATGCAATATTAAAAAGGTAAGGTGGTGGTAAAATGACAACAATAATAAAACACCTGTGCCAAGCTCATGATGCCAAATGTATGATGACATCTGCTAGCTGTTTGGCATCCAGGTTCACTCCAAACCTAATTCAATTATAGTGTACATTATAAACTCTTATCTCAAACCATGATTTTGAATTAAAAAATGAAGCAAAAAGGAATAAACAGCATTCAGAATCGCTGTTAAACCTATTGACTTATTAAATACATGTATATTTTCTCTTCAGTTTATACACACGCGTAAACTTACAGACATCCACGCTTCTTTTTATTAGTTTCAGTGACACACAGTGGAGGCAAAGTGTTGAGAACGCCTTGGTCCTGTTGACTCTGCAGGAAGTCAAGTCGAGAAGTTTCCAGAGCGACCTACCGCTAAGAGTTGGCCACGATGCCACAAGTGACCAGAGAACATGTCTCCTACTGAATCCTATACTGTAGTTGCTCGCAATTCTATAGGAATTTGTGTCACCTCTATGAGAATCCTATTGGAAACCTATTGGGCTACTTTTTTTTCCATATTGTAAAACAATCCCATTGGATCCTTTAGGTTTTTGATAACTCTTGTAAGTCTTGATAAGTCTCACCCCATGCACTCATTGAACTCATTAAATTATAGTTTGTTGTCATTTGTTCCAGTACAATAAAACAACATTAATTACATTTTCTTTGATTGGAAACAACAGTTCTATGTTAATTTTGGTTTTATTCACCACCACAATATGTCATTGATTCAACACAATATGTCAAGTTATTTGATTTGATTCTTGTTGTTGAACTAGAACTTACAACATGACATACAAGACTATACTGAATCAGTGGAGTCTCCTCAGTGAAAAATCAAATATTTAAAAAAATAATAATTGTAAAACATTTAAAAAGTTATCATTTTTTGATGAAACTATACTAAATATATTCATGTCACCAAATAATTTATTAAAACACACTGTTTTGCAATGAAGGTTTACAGTAGCCTCAACAGCAGTCTCTAGGGTAGCACCATGGTGTAGCCGGATGACAGCTAGTTTCAGTCCTACTCTGAGTACATTGACTTCAATACAAAACCTAGGAGGCTCATGATTCTCAACCCCTTCCATAGGCTTATACAGTAATTATGACAACTTCTGAACACTTGCAGTATGTGCTGACATGTTGTCCACCCAATCAAAGGATCAGAGAATGAATCTAGTACTGAAAGCATAAGCTACAGCTAGCTAGCACTGCAGTGCATAACATGTGGTGAGTAGTTGACTAAGAGAGAAAGACAATAGTTGAACAGTTTTGAACAAATACATTTCTTCAAAAATGAATTTGAAAAATAAGCCACAGGAGTTTTTTGAGCGAGAATTAAGATGACTTTTGAGTAGTAAGAAATGTATAGAAGCAACATATACCATTAAAAAGAAGGAGCTAGAAGAGTCTTATATGGTGAGCTACCGAGTGGCTAGGTCAGGCAAGCCCCATACTATTGTGTAGGACTTAATTCTTCCTACTGTCGCAGATATGGCTGGGCCAGTGCTGGGGGAAAAGGCCAACAAATCTATAGAGACAATGCCTTTATCAAATGATACTGTTTCACGACACGTCAGTTACATGGCAGGATGTGTTGAATAAATTACTGCTTCACATATAAGCCAGTGAATTCTATGCGTTACAGCTGGATGAGTCAACAGACGTGGCGGGCCTGGCACAGCTCCTGGTATATGTCTGTTACAGCTGGATGAGTCAACAGGCCTGGCACAGCTCCTGGTATATGTCTGTTACAGCTGGATGAGTCAACAGACGTGGAGGGCCTGGCACAGCTCCTGGTATATGTCTGTTACAGCTGGATAAGTCAACAGATGTGGCGGGCCTGGCACAGCTCCTGGTATGTCTGTTACAGCTGGATGAGTCAACAGACGTGGCACAGCTCCTGGTATATGTCTGTTACAGCTGGATGAGTCAACAGACGTGGAGGGCCTGGCACAGCTCCTGGTATATGTCTGTTACAGCTGGATGAGTCAACAGGCCTGGCACAGCTCCTGGTATATGTCTGTTACAGCTGGATGAGTCAACAGACGTGGAGGGCCTGGCACAGCTCCTGGTATATGTCTGTTACAGCTGGATGAGTCAACAGACGTGGAGGGCCTGGCACAGCTCCTGGTATATGTCTGTTACAGCTGGATGAGTCAACAGGCCTGGCACAGCTCCTGGTATATGTCTGTTACAGCTGGATGAGTCAACAGACGTGGAGGGCCTGGCACAGCTCCTGGTATATGTCTGTTACAGCTGGATGAGTCAACAGACGTGGAGGGCCTGGCACAGCTCCTGGTATATGTCTGTTACAGCTGGATGAGTCAACAGGCCTGGCACAGCTCCTGGTATATGTCTGTTACAGCTGGATGAGTCAACAGGCCTGGCACAGCTCCTGGTATATGTCTGTTACAGCTGGATGAGTCAACAGACGTGGCGGGCCTGGCACAGCTCCTGGTATATGTCTGTTACAGTTGGATAAGTCAACAGATGTGGCGGGCCTGGCACAGCTCCTGGTATATGTCTGTTACAGCTGGATAAGTCAACAGATGTGGCGGGCCTGGCACAGCTCCTGGTATATGTCTGTTACAGCTGGATAAGTCAACAGATGTGGCGGGCCTGGCACAGCTCCTGGTATATGTCTGTTACAGCTGGATAAGTCAACAGATGTGGCGGGCCTGGCACAGCTCCTTGTATATGTCTGTTACAGCTGGATACGTCAACAGACGTGGCGGGCCTGGCACAGCTCCTGGTATATGTCTGTTACAGCTGGATAAGTCAACAGATGTGGCGGGCCTGGCACAGCTCCTGGTATATGTCTGTTACAGCTGGATAAGTCAACAGACGTGGAGGGCCTGGCACAGCTCCTGGTATATGTCTGTTACAGCTGGATGAGTCAACAGACGTGGAGGGCCTGGCACAGCTCCCGTCATATGTCCGTTACGTTTATGGGGGGTCAATTAAGGAAGACATTCCAAGGGAATGCCTGACAGCTTGAAAGACGTTTCGGAAGCTACAGTGGAAATGGTTAACTTTGTTAAAGCAAGGCCCCTGAACTCTCATGTATTTTCTGCACTATGCAATGATATGGGCAGCGACCATGTAACACTTTTACAAGATACAGAAGTGCGCTGGTTATCAAGGGGCAAAGTATTGACACATTGTTTCGAAGTGAGAGACGAGCTTAAAGTTATCTTTACTGATCATAATTTTCACTTGTCTGACCGCTTGCATAATGATGAGTTACTCCAACGACTGGCCTATCTGGGTGATGTTTTTTCTCACATGAATGATCTGAATCTAGGATTACAGGGACTCTCCGCAACAACATTCAGTGTGCGGGACAAAATTGAGGCTATGATTAAGAAGTTGGAGCTCTTCTCTGTTTGAATTAACAAGGACAACACACAGGTCTTTCATTGTATGATTTTTTGGTGTGCAAATGAACTCACGCTTTACGGACAATGTCAATTGTGATATAGCGAAGCACCTGAGTGAGTTGGGTACTTTCCCGAAATGGATGACACAAAGAACTGGATCCCTTTCATGCCCTGCCTCCAGTCCACTTACCAATATCGAACAAGAGAGCCTCATCGAAATTGCAAGAAGCAGTTCTTTAAAAATGGAATTTAATCAGAAGCCACTCCCAGATTTCCGGATTGGGCTGCGCTCCGAGTATCCTGCCTTGGCAAATAGCGCTGTTAAGACACTTTTTTAAAAATATATTTTTATTTTACCTTTATTTAACCAGGCAAGTCAGTTAAGAATACATTTTTATTTTCAATGACAGCCTAGGAACAGTGGGTTAACTGCCTGTTCAGGGGCAGAACGAGAGATTTGTACCTTGTCAGCTCAGAGGTTTGAACTTGCAACCTTCAGGTTACTAGTCCAACACTCTAACCACTAGGCTACACTGCCACCCCTACACTGATGCTCTTTGCCACCATGTACCTATGTGAGAGTGGATTCTTGGCTCTCACTTGCATGAACACTAAATACAGGCACAGACTGTGTGGAAAATAATTTAAGACTGAGACTCTCTCCAATACAACCCAACATTGCAGAGTTATGTGCATCCTTTCAAGCACACCCTTCTCATTAACCTGTGGTGAGTTATTTATGAGCAAATAAGGTTTTATATTTAAGATGGTTAAATAAAGAACACAATTATTGATTATTATGATAGTATTATTTATGCCCTGGTCCTATAAGAGCTCTTTGTCACTTCCCACGAGCCGGGGTTGTGACAAAAACTCACACTCATTCTTATATTTAATAAATGTATTGTATAGTGTGTGTGTGGCACAATGATGGCAACAAAAAAAAACATTTGAGAGTGTGCTGACCCTGGTGCAAGAGGGGTTACTCAGCTGGAGGTTGAATGTTTGAAGGGGTACGGGACTATAAAATGTTTGGGAACCACTGCTTTAGCCAATATGGTGACAGCGATGAAAGCTGTGTGTAGTGGTATTGATATGGTTTGGCTTGGCTTGGAAAGTTTTTTTTCAGATGATTTGTTGTGCATTGAAGTCCACAAACAAAGGGAAAAGGTGAGAGGAGAAGAGTGCATAGATGCGAGATGGAATACAACGTGGCTGCTATGAAAGTGAACTGTGTTTACGCTTAATCTGGGGTGTATTCATTCCGCCAATTCTGTTAAATAAAGTTTCTTAAACGGAAGCAAACGGAATGGAACTGAGATAAACATACCTGAATTTGTCCTATAGAAACTCTCGTTTGCAACTGTTGGACTAACGATTAACCCTAGATCACCTAGATGCAGGAAAGAGTGTGCAAGGCGATATTGAATGTGTCACTGTCTGTCCATGTGTCACTGTCTGTCACGTCAAATTTTTCTCTCGACCTGTGTGCATCTACGTTGTAAACTTTAATTCATAGGCTATGTTGTAGCAACCTCATGATGAGCATAGGGAAAATTCGAATATCATGTAGTAACCTAAATCTATCGATGTTACACTGAACTGGGTGAATGGAATATGAATGACAGTTATCCAATATGCTGTAATAGAAATAAGGCCATGCTCATGAAAAAAAACCTGACTCCCTCATCATGAACGTCACCGACCGCCATTGTACTGTATACAATGTTACAATAACACAAGCTTTTGAGGGGTTTTCCCCTTAGAATGATCAGCATTTATACATTGCTTATATGCAAATAAAAGGAAAGGAAAATAGGTGCTCCCTCCCTATCTCCCTCCTGGATCTAACTACTGTACCAGTGCCCATCGAGTGACCTACAGGTGTGATAAAACATTATAATATGATGGATGACCTGTGTCACATTAATATCTAACTCTATGCTGTTTGGCTGTAATGCCACTTAGCACACCTTTTAAACACAAATGTAAACAACCTTGCGGACAACGATGTGTGTAGTGTGTGATGGGAGAGAGTTGTAAAGAAGATGTTAAAGTATCTACATTTGGAGGCCAATCCATAGCCTACTTTGTTTCTTATTCAGAGGACAGGGAACTGTGCATTGAATGAATGAATAAATGAAACAACTAATGAATGTATAACTGAAGGGCACCAAGCAATCAGTCGTTTTGAAAAAGTGAGTAGCCAGCTACATACATGTTGATCCACACAGCTATAGTTCAGAGGTTAGTGAATGTGTGATGGAGATTGTCTATACTGAAACTGCGTTGAGGATGTGTGTAGTCTACAGATAGTAATTTAATTTATAGAAGCCATGCAAGTAGCCTATGACGTCTATTGGAGACTTTATGTTGAGTAAATGATAGGCTGCTAGTGGTGTGATAACTGGTATAATGTAGGCTACGGATTAAGCCAGTTAGTTGATATGTCTGTTTCATGAATATTCCCACGTGCATATTTTGTAGTTTTTGAAAAATTGTGGCATAGAAATCGTATATTATTGGTTCATGGTACCCATATGTTATTTTTCTTGGGAAATGGCAAGGATCTTGGTTGGGAAATCTCGGGATACCGGCTAACGGCAATAAACCCTTGTGTGGAATAAAGTACGATATATAACCAGTTAGGGTTGAGCTAGGGTTAGGGTTGAGCTAGGGTT
The DNA here is from genome assembly GCF_023373465.1 of Oncorhynchus keta. NCBI lineage: Eukaryota > Metazoa > Chordata > Actinopteri > Salmoniformes > Salmonidae > Oncorhynchus > Oncorhynchus keta. The sequence goes on along the minus strand of NC_068430.1, from coordinate 26,113,139 downwards.
AGGGTTGAGCTAGGGTTAGGGTTGAGCTAGGGTTAGGGTTGAGCTAGGTTTAGGGTTGAGCTAGGGTTAGGGTTGAGCTAGGGTTAGGGTTGAGCTAGGATGTGGACAGGAAGCTAAGGTTTCAGCTGTAAGTGTAATGTATTATGAATCTATGGTTAGGGTATTAAGGTATGGGTTAGGGCAGTGGTGTCAAATTTATTCCACAGAGGGCCAAGGGTCTGCAGATTTGAGTTTTTTCCTTTCTGACCTAGACAACCAGGTGAGGGGAGTTTGTTACTAATCAATGACCTTAATAATTCATCAATCAAATACAAGGGAGGAGCGAAAACCCACAGACACTCCACTCTCCCTGGAATGAGATTGACACGTGGATTAGAGTTAGGATTAGGTTTTCAGATGTAAATGCAATGTATTGCCAATCTAGGGTTAGGGTTAGGTTTAGGATTGAGCTGAGATATGGACATGAAGCTAGTGTTAGGGTTGAGGCTAAACTCTAAACCTGGACATGAGACATTTCCAGTTAGGTAAGATCCCAGGACTGGTTAGCCTGAGCCCCTCTCACCATTAGGCCTATGCTTACCAATTTTGACAGAATCATAAATAGCCTCATGCAGTATTATTTCAAAACCCCAACAAATGAGTTTGTCAATGGCTAAAACACAGGCTTTACACAGGCTGTAAATTTCCTGTTAGGCCTACCGACTGACCAACAGTGGTCCTCACACTCTCCATTAGTGGTCACACAGAGGATGACAACTTCTACCACCGTCTTAATGTGAGGAAATGGAATGTGAATGTGTGACCACAGGGAAGCACTCGTGTTCAGTGAACTTGTGCACATCGCTTCATTAGAGCTATGTTTACAGATGTGTTACATCAGAGAATCACAGGACCAGCATGTCACCTAACAGAATGTACTGTGGTCTCATGTGGTTATGACGTGTTAAATCTCAAAGGACTACTTCGATTTTGAGTATGATATTTGGCCATGCCAAAGGGTCATAGGCTGGAATGGGCCACATTCTTTTGAACCACTGTTCAAACTCGTGGAAAGTCAAATGTAATCAGTATACCAGCCATCTCTATCTTGAGATTTTGTAAGTTAAGAAATAAAGTCTACTGACATTTTGAGACACAGAGATTTTTAAAGACATCTTAAGACTTTAGGAGATATATTTTCCCAGACCTGTCTTAAGTTGTCACAAGATGTCTTCACAAATATGTCTTAAGACGCATCAAAGCATAGTCTATATGTGCTTTGCTGTTTTATATAAAAGTGCTCAGAGGAAAATCAAGTGTCTTGAGAAAAGTTTGCTGATAAAATGCCTACTAAGAGGAAAACATTTTCTGTCAAAGCAATGGAGCGTTCCTGTGCTATGGACTGCAGAAATTGCTTTTTTAATGTATTCCTGAGTGAGTCTTTTTGTCAGCCAGTGTTTGTGTCCTGAAGGCCTCCTGAGTTCCTCGAGCCTGTCAGATCTCCTGCGCCTCACCTGCCCCTCAACACCAACCACCATGCACTCTGTCTGTTTGCCTCTCTTCACCTACAGAACACCAACACAAGCACACACACACACACACACACACACACACACACACACACACACACACACACACACACACACACACACACACACACACACACACACACACACACACACACACACACACACACACACACACACACACACACACACACACACACACACACACACACACACACACACACACACACAGGCACAGACACACACACACATTCAGCATGTCCTATATTAAATACAATTTAAGCACGTTTTTCATTTTAGCACGTTTCTCTCCCCCCACCTTTTTTAATTGTCAATCTCTTTCAAACATTTGTCATTGGTGCCACTTTTACTCTCCTCCAACTCCCCCCCATCCATCTATTTTTCTGACCCCTTATCCAAGTGCAGGAGGTTCTCCATACTGTTAGTAATGAATGGCCCATAGCTTTTCAAAGCACGGGGCAGCCTTGCCTTTGATGCTTAGAGCAGAGGAGTGAATGGCAGAGCAGGACAATGGTGAGGAAGCCTGAGAGAACAGAGCATGTATGGCCACCTGAGAGGCATTGGTTTGCCCTGCTGGCTGCCGCCCACTCTGCACAGACCCCATGTGTCTGCCAAAATTAAAGTGATTGACAGCAGGTTGAAGGGAGAGTCCCCTCTGGGCCTGCTCTGAGTCCAGTAGAGCCATGCAGACCTAGGATACCCAAGCCTGACTCAGGTCAGTCCAGGCTTCCCCAGGTCATTCACCAGCACAGAAGAGGACATCAGAGCAGCGTTGCATGAGGGATTTTCTGCATTAGCATTTTGGACTGTGGGCTATATGGACAGGTGTATTGGAATGAGTTGAGAATTGGAATTTGATGCATTTTCTGAAGGGCATTGAAGGTTGTCATGGATTCAGGGCATCATTGTGTATGTTTAAAAGTAGGCTACTTATTCTTAGTACTAGCTTTTCTTTTCCTTCTGTTTCTTCATCATCCCAATTCAAGAGTTTCTCTATACCACTTCTGCCCATTGGAAGAATATTGTGAAATACTATTATATGTACAAAATATTTGCTAAAAATAGATATGGAAAATACAATGTGTCTATCGAGGAGTTAAATCCCTAACAATAGTGGAATTGGCAGCCCCAGTTCCTGATTGTGATACTGTTGATCCCCATATGGGCTTACTGTATGATCAGACAGCAAGAACATCTCTCTCTCTAATACACTGGCCTGATGTCTTGACTGAACATTGTGTGAGATTGCTTTAAACTGTAAGCTACTCTTTTCATGGAAAAAAGATCTAAAATTAATCAGTTGGGTTGTTTTCCCTTCTTAAGGCTGAGATAAGAAGGTTGTGGAGGGGCAGGAAAACATAAGAGGCTTTGGCAGGGCCTTTATTAAACGGATCTGACATCTACCTGCTCTGTTAAATAACAGGCAATTCCAACACTTCTGACACTCAAATCAACAAACAAAAATAGGCCCACCCTCCCTTAAAATACAAGCTGTTCTGAACAAACATTTGATTGCAGCAGACTAGAAAATATATTTTTGTAGGAATATATAACATATTGCTTGCTTAAAATATAGTGGGAAGATCAATTGATTTGTTAGTCCAATGTTTTTATTAAGGTTGTTATCTTTCTCAAATGTCAATGTTCTTGTTGTTATTATCCTGTGATGTCGTGTCTGAGGGAGCCTGCTGGCTCTGATATGGGCGCCTCAACAGTCATCCCTATCCCTGTTATTGGAGGACACCCCACTGCATGTGCTCCAGTGTTGAGACTTGGGCCAGTTCTTGCTGTGATGGTCAATTGCGAATCTTTCATTTGGATACCGTTATCATTTCAATTTCCTAACCTGATTGAAGCTTAAAAACCAAAGCAGCTGAGATCGTGCCGGCGTAAATCTCCAGGCCTATTAATACGTCTCGGTGTCCTCTCCCTCGCACAATTGTTGCATTGCGGCTGGATTTATGTACTGATTAAATGTATAATATCCCGAGGGCCCTCACGTGTTAGATTGGATGCTGAGTTACAACGTTTTGGCCTTTGCTGTCGGTTATTCCTATATCAGGGAGCGGACGTGGTGGGCCTCTAAAGAAACAAAGCCTACGCTCTCACAATTAGGTCAGATACGCAGTCTCAGGAAGAACATTACCGCGTAGGGCCTCTCTCGTTTGTCTGACTGTGCCCTACGCCCCCTGACAAGAATGATCTGGAGAAATAGTGTTTTGAGTTTAACCACAATGTATGCAGGGATGAGAAGTCTTTCATTTGCTCAATGCCGCACCTCTTCATTCCTCATATTATCCCCAAGCACTTGATATGAAAAGGAATCAGAGAGGACCATTCCGACCCGAGTTAAGAGCGCGTAAATGGAACGTAATTCCCATTTTATGCATTTTTCTCTCTACGCGTATTCTGACTTTGAATTTAAGCACGAGAAAAGCATGCTATTCACCCACACTATTCGTCGAGGGTCGAGATCAAAGCAATTGACGCGGCGGTAGATGTGTGTCTAAAGATACACTGTATTCTGACCGTGACTTAATTTCCATATATTGTAATTCTACCAACTTTACGCGTGAGGAAACCATGAATAAGGTCGAGTGAACCTGCCGATTCCAAGTGGGAAAAGCATCTGCTTTATTTTATCCGATATAAATAACAGCATTCTCAATGCACTGTAATTTATACATGGATAAAAGCTATTGATGAGAGCTAGGTAAATTAGCAATCAGTTTTGGAGAAGGTGGTTGTAAATACACATAGCAATTGTTTTAGGTGATTGTTCCTTATGATCCATGGAGACTTATGTTGAACCAGTCATATGGAAGCAAACTGAAGCATATCAGCATTTCACTTTTTCCACAGTGAAGATTATGAAATGCTGGCCTTATCATTTGGGGTGAAATTTGGAGACCCAGGGCTAGCCCGTAGCCATGCGCAAATGACAGTATACCAACAAACCTACCAAGTTGATTTATGATTTCTAGAATGTTTTAATTATATGCCCGGACTTTTCACTGTATTTTTATTTTACAATTGGCATCATGTGAAATATTAGCCACTGTCTGTAACCCCTGTCAGTTATACCCACACACACTTGTCACTGACTAGTGCTGGTTTCCTTACATTTTGCACCATTCCATTCCATCCTTAGTTGACCTTTTTTTCGTCTGTCACCTTTGTGTGGTTGTTCCTCAAGGATCGCTAGCAATAGTTGATCATAATATTAGGCTAATATTACAAGTTGTGCAATAATTTTGGACATGTAGCGTATTGTACGCTGTTGATTGATTGAACAATTGATTGAACAATTGAATATGGCAACTTTCAGGATGAATCAAACCACTTTATTTTTGATTCATCAATATATTTTGTGCATAAAGGCTCTCCAAACCTGCTTTTAAAAAAATGTGTAAGATCAGAGTATTTTTAAATCAACCAATTGGTGCTGAAAAGGAGATGAATATGCTGTGTTGACATTCTTTCTGTAATGGATCCCTAATATTCAGGGACAGGATTCCCAAAAGCATCTTAAAGGAAAACTATATTTTGTTATTTGTTTCATTAGTCCATTGTTGAGATATAAATCAACTCTTCAAGATATATAACTTTCAAAATACAGAAATACACCTGGTATTGTGCATTTAGTAGAAAACCCTATTGAATGAAATCTCCACAAGAACATTTGTTGGCCAGGAAGTGGGAGGTTTTCAGCAGTTGAATTAAATGTATTCAGTGCTCGCAAGGGAATCAGCCTGCAAAGCTCTTTATGCACCTGCATAAGGTAAGTCTGAATACCAACTACTAAGTAGTGTGTAGGAAATGTGTGCGTAGGAAAGGCCTACATTTCCTAGGCCTGAATCAAGCCCCTGGACTTTAGAATTTCTCATTCACATTCTGGATGAATCTCAGAATATGTTTGTGTAGGCCTATGGCTAAAATGAAACTGTACACATGGCTTATTACAGTATAAGGATTAGCTATATGAGACACCTCATGATAAGTCATAGGCCTATATAGCAGCAGTGACGGACTTACCATTAGGCAACTCAGGCAATTGCCTGGGGCCTCACATCATCAGGGGTCTCGCATAATTCAATTTAATAACACATAATTTCTCTCTTATCTTGCCCTTCTCCTCCACTCAAGGCCCTCCTCGGCTGGTGAGTAACCTCCGATGTGCACTATTTAGCGGTTGTGACCGTCTCCAGTTGTGACAAACAGAGGGGTTTCTGTTGTCTTCATCTGAATTTGGCTCTAGCTTTTGAACGGTTCTAGCGATTATAAAGCTGAGGGCTGGATTCAATCTGTTTCTTTGAAGTTCAGCGTTATAGTGTTGAAATTTAAAGGCAATGACCATCTCCAAAATCTGTCTTACCTACTACTTACTTAAACTGTACACTGTGTACTAATCATAGGCTCATCATACTGAGAATGCATCATCTGATGTGCAATTGTGTTGATTCCAGCCATTTGTTAATTTGGGTACAGCACTTCACCTCAGTTGATTAACAGCTGTTGTCAGTGCCCTAATCCCAAATGGACCCCTAGACCAGTTGTGTAAAGTACTTAATTAAGTAAAAATAATTTAAAGTACTACACAAGTCGTTTTTTGGGGTATCTGTACTTTACTATTAATATTTTGGAGTACTTTTTAAAATAATGTACTTCTTACTCCATGCATTTTCTTTGACACCCAAAAGTACACTTTTGAATGCTTAGCAGGACAGGAAAATAGTCCAATTCACGCACTTATCAACCAAACATCCCTGGTCATCCCTACTGCCTCTGATTTGGTGGACACACTAAACACACATGTTTCGTTTGTAAATTATGTCTGAGTGTTGGCTTTCTGTAAATTTTAAAAACAAGAAATGGTGCCATCTGGTTTGCTTAATATAAGGAATTTGAAATTATTTATATTTTTTATTGAACTTTTGATACTTAAGTATATTTGAGCAATTACATTTACTTTTGATACTTAACTATATTTTAAACCAAATACTTTTAGACTTTTTTACTGGGGAACTTTTACTTTTACTTTAATAATTTCTATTAAGGTTACTTTACTTTTACTCAAGTATGACAGTTGGGTACTTTTTCCACCACTGCCCTGGATCCTACGCCCTATGCACTTGTGGAGATCTGTTAATAATTAATATGGTAAATAGCTCCATCTTGTCCTTTGATTATGTGAGTTTTTGCCATATTATTTATACCAATCAAACTCTCTCATATCTCCACAAGTGCATAGGGTGTGGGGTTTAGTGGTCCATTTTGTATTGGGCCAGACACACCTGGGCCTCGAAATACGATTATTTTTCTCAATACTGTGCAGCGAATTCTACTAGTTGAAAAGACGAAATGAGTATGACATCCTAGCATTTAAAGCATGCTATATTTAAAAAAAATTTCACATACTACAGTACCTTCAGAAAGTATTCACACCCCTTGACTTTTTCCACATTTTGTTGTGTTACAGCCTGAATTTAAAATGGATTAAATTTAGATTTTGTGTCTTTGGCCTAAACACAATACCCCATAACGTCAAAGTGGAATTATGTTTTAAGACTTTTTTGCAAATTAATAAAAAAATGAAAAACTTAACTGTCTTGAGTCAATAAGTATTCAAACCCTTTGTTATGGCAAGCCTAAATAAGTTCAGGAGTAAAAATGTGCTTAACAAGTCATATTATAAGTTGCATGGACTTACTCTGTGTAAAATAATAGTGTTTAACATAATTGTTTAATGACTACCTCATCTCTGTACCCCACATATACAATTATCTGTAAGGTCCTTCAGTCGAGCCATGAATTTTAAACGCTGGTTCAAACACAAAGACCAGGTAGGTTTTCCAAAGCCTCGCAAAGAATCGCACCTGTTGTTAGATGGGGAAAAAATAAAAGCAGACATTGAATATCCATTTGAGCATGATAAAGTTATTAATTACACTTTGGATGGTGTTTTAATACATCCAGTCCATACAAAGATACAGGCATCCTTCCCAACTCAGTTGCTGGAGAGGAAGGAAACTGCTCAGTGATTTCACCATGAGGCCAATGGTGACTTTAAAACAGTTACAGAGTTTAGTGGTTGTGATAGGAGAAAATTGAGGATGGATAATCAGCATTGTAGTTACTCCACAATAATTAAAGCAATTATAGAGTGAAAAGAAGGAAGCTTTGTACGGAATAAAAATATTACAAAATATGGCTCCTGTTTGCAATAAAACTGCAAAAATGTGGCAAAGAAATTAACTTGATGTCCCGAATACAAAGCATAATGTTTGGGGCAAACCCAACACAACACATCACTGAGTACCACTATTCATATTTTCAAGCATGGTGGAGGCTGCATCATGTTATGGACATGCTTGTCATCAGCAAGGACTAGGGAGTATTTTTTAGGAGAAAAAGAAACAGAATAGAGCTAAGCATAGGCAAAATCCTAGGGGGAATCCTGTTTCAGTGTGCTTTCCATCAGACACTGGGACACAAATGGACCTTTCAGTAGGACAACCTAAAACACAAGGCGAAATATACAATGGAGTTGCTTAACAAGCAAAAGCTGTTATCAAGGTAAAGGGTAGTTACTTTGAAGAATCTAAAATCTATTTTGATTTGTTTCACACTTTTTTGGTTACTACATGATTCCATATGTATTATTTCATAGTTTTGATGTCCTCCTTCCCACCCCTGTCTCAGTCTCCAACATCTATGCTGCAATAGTCTACCTGCGCCCCAGGTTCATGCCTCATGACTCCTGGCCTGATGACTCCTAGCTGTCCCCAGTCAACCTGGTTGTGCTACTGCTCCAGTTTCAACTGTTCTGCCTGTGGCTAGGGAACCCTGACCTGTTCACCAGACGTGCTACCTTGTCCCGGACCTGCTGTTTTTGACTCTCTCTCTTTCTCTACCACACTTGATGTCTCGACTTCTGAATGCTCAGCTATAAAAAGGCAACTAACGTTTACTCCTGGGGTACTGACCTGTTGCACCATCTACAACCACTGATTATTATTTTATTTATTTATTTTACATTTGATTGATTGAATGATGAGCTTGCTTGGACGGACGTAGTACATCTAACTATTTGTTCAGACAGAATTCAGAACATGGGCCGTTATGACAGTGTTTTCCCTGTACACCAAATCAGAACTGTAGGATAAAAGGGGCATAAGAAGACAATGAAAGTTCTTACAATATTACATTTCTCTAAAACAGGCTATCGGCAACATGTGTACCATCATGTCAGAACAGTAGGCTAAGTTATGAGGGTGAAAGGGGCCAAATGATTAAGGTGAGGCACATAAGCTACTAACAGCTTACTGGACAGCATACACTTAGTATTACTTTCTTAGCTACAATATAAACATCTCCCTGGCAAATTACATAATTTATGCAGCAGCATACAATACATTTTTGAACTCACCGTGTTGTGTTGTGCTTACTTGAACAGGAAGGTGGTGCGGCGGTCCTTGTGTGCCATTTTTGTCATCAAAGTCTGGCATTCACTGGATTTACAGTGCTTTCAAGACAACTGAAAAACTGAACTGAAAAACTGACAACTGAAAAACAAGGTGGAATCATGACGTCAGTGATCTTCAGCTCAGACTCTAGAAAGAGGCCCGAGTTGCCAGTTGGATGACCGTTCAAAACGTATTTTCCCAGTTGAAGCTGTCTTAATAAAGTCTGAGATTTCCCAGTTCCGAGTTTCCAGATGTGTTGAATGCTGCAGAAGTCATGGATTGACAGCATGGCCAATATATTCAACCTTTTCTGGCCCATGGTGTTGAATGTTTATCCTTTTAAGCTTGGAAAAGAAACCCTTAAACCCAGACTTGGACCACAATTTGTGTCCAATGGCCAATGAGCAATGATACATTTTATCTAAAATTTCTCTTCATATGACAAGGATTTTCCAGTAGATTTTTGACATGATTCATGAAGATGCCTGCTTGTCTAGCTAAGATTTTGAAAGTATGATGTTTACGTAATCAGTCCAATCAAACCTACGGTAGATATAACGTGATTTGCCATCATTTTATCTGTGGCCAATAACCTTGAATCTTCTTGGATGGGCACTTCTAATGTAACTCTTTTTCAGCACCCGAGATTTTGCGGTGACGTTGTGTCCCCATGAGTGACAGAACACTGAGCCAATCGTAGCACAACTAGAGAACATTACCAACCCCTACAGTACGTTCCGTATTTTCCGCTGGCTGCCCCACAACTACAGAAAGCACTGAGCTAGGCTGAAACACCTGCATTTTGGAGCTGCCTTTCTCACGAAAGCAAAAAAGAGACCATGTTTGTATGCGGCTTTACTAACTCAATGATTGTTTGTTTTACATTGTTTGCAATCTGAAATTGGACACGTATTAATGCCAAAATAAACGAAATAACATGCCCTGAATGACGGGTTGCCATTGGTCTGCTCAATCGGAAATAACCTTTAACATTTTGATTGTGCAAAAGACTCCAAGGAACACGTACATGTCTTTTTCCCCCCCTACGATGGTCACAAGTTGTGCAGGACACATTAGAAGGGACTGTGACAAGACTGCAATTGAAAACAATGCATCTCTTTTTTTCTACACACACAATTATTACCTGATGATTTTCACAGATAATACACCTTTCCCATATTCAGACATTTGACATATTTTGTACAACTAATTTCTACTCTCAATTCCCTGCAATGACAAAATATGTTTTCACCCTTCATCCAAACCATAGGCGTGTTCTCGAGTAAGACACATGATTTGCTTGTTTTTTGTTTTGAATCACCTTATTCCCACAACACTAGGTCTAAATCTTGTTTTTGTCAATTTTCTAAGAAGGATTTGTTGTTCGCCCTTCTTCTCTGAAATAATTAAAAATATCTATCTTCTTTTAATTTGTGGCTTTATTAAATGTAATCCCCTTGACTTTACTGATATCTGTCATCTTGGCCCTGATTACTTTTTTTTGTTGCAGAATCATTCTAATCTGGTGGAGATCTGGCAAAGTCCATATCATCTTTGGCCATTCTTCCAATCTTCTTCTGGGCTGTAATATAAACTCTGAAGATGAGTGATGCTTTAATCCAACACACTAATCTCAGACTCTTTTCTTAGGACATTACCGTGACAGGAAGGGGGGTAGACAAGGGGTTACAAGGGCAGGGTTTTTAAATATGTTTTTTAATATGTATTGTGCATTCAATTTCAGGGAATCCGTTAACCTCATCAGTTTGAATATGTTTTTCTTTACATAACTCTTTACATGAACCCTTTACATTCATTTGTATGGGCAGATTAGTTACATTTCCTATAAGTAATGTTACTATTGAAGTGTCACTTCAATTTCCAGGACTTCACAAGATAACAACAATAACAAAAAAGACACATAAAAAAGCAGTATGTTTGTACAGATAGTTGTACTTTTATTTTGTTGGCCCCAGTTCTGTAGCCTGGGTGCCAGTCTGTTTCTGCTCTCTTGTCAACTGGTTGGAAATTGGTTTGACAATGACAATGGAGAAGGCAAAAGCACACACAGATCTGGGACCAGGCTACTAGTTTCGTAGCCTCCCATAAGGCAGAAGCACAATGACTCCAGCAGTAACTTTACACAGAGATCAAACACCCTTTTTGTGAGGATACCTGGGACATACAGTAACTGCACACGAGGCAATGTACAGTGTGTGTATATAGAAAACAATATCAGCGGCAGAGAAAAGACTGGCATACATCATCTCTCACAATCCAGATATAAAAGTGTGGAAACATCTCCTGGAATGGCTGAAGTATAGGGGACACAGAAGAAAGTCTATTTCCCCTTTATGATGTCATATTTTTGTGCTGACTGCTATTATACAGTGAGCTTCAAAGATATTGGGACCGTGACAAATGTGTTGTCGTTTTGGCTCTGCACTCCAGCACTTTGGATTTGAAATAATACAATGACTTGTAAATAAGAATACAATATGTTTCTTAACACTTCTACATTAATGTGGATGCTACCATGACTACGGCTAATCCTGAATGAATCGTGAATAATGATGAATGGGAAACTTAAACACAAATATCATACCCCCCCCAAAAATGCTAACCTCCCCTGTTATTCTAATGGTGAGAGGATAGCATGTCTTGGGGGTATTATGTGTGTCTAACTTTCTCACTCATCATTATTCACGATTCATTCAGGATTATCCCATAAGCATGGTAACATCCACATGAATGTAGAAGTGTTTACAAACATATTATATTCTTATTTACAATAAAATACAATACATTATTTACCATTCAATTCTATTGGGACTGAAATGATCTGAAATACAACCAAAACCAACAAATGCATCCAACAAATTTGTAGTCACAAGCTTGATGTAGTCATTGTGTGCTATGAATATGGGACCAATTATTTTTTACTACTTTAAATGGGGGGACTATGTACAAAAAGTACTGTAATTTCTTAACGGTTCACACGATATGGAGTAAAATACCCTCAAATTAAAGCTGACAGTCTGCACTTTAACCTCACTGTCATTGAATAATTAAAATCCAAAGTGCTGGAGTACAGAGCCAAAACAACAAAACATTTGTCACTGTCCCAATACTTTTGGTGCTCACTGTTACTAAATATATATATATATATATATATATATATATTTTTTTTTTTTAAACATAAAATGATCAATAAATACATCCACAAGCTATAACAACGAAACAATGAAAATATTGCATTTTAAAAAACGACATTATTTAAAAAGGGGGCTAAATGTTTTACCAGTGAGGGAACATTTTGTAGTAGTACTGAATTCAGTCGACAAAAGTCAATTCTACATTGATGTTGTTAAGAGGATGGATAGCTACGTTTTATAATGTATTGCAAACTAGATACAAACAGGTTGTCTGTCTGACTGTGGTTTGGTTCCCTTTAGGCAGTAGACATTTGCTCTGAGAGGAATAAGAACAATAGGAGGTCCTACTCTCCTCCTCACAATGATTACTGTTTTCACAGTACGTTAACAAAGCGCCTCAACAGGTTTGCATTCAACATGGACACACCAAGCATTACCCCCAATCATTGTACTCAACACCACATACACATGGTTCTCCATATTGCTTAGGAACATTAAGGAGCAGATTTAGGAGAATGAGCCAGAAATCTCCGATAACTTTTTTCATAAAACACCTACAATTTAGTTAAACAATTAAATATATTTCATAATTATAATAGACTATATACTATACTAATATCATTATAATTTCTATATTCAGTTATTAATTTGTATTTTTGTTCCTTTGTGGGCATTTCTATCTGACAGAGAAAAATAACACAGTTGGTAGGTACAGTACATGCATTGATTCACAGGTTAAGACGGATGAGAATGGCCCCTTCATCCCGTGATGTTGATCTAGACATCATCATCGTCTTCATCACTGTCCTTCATGGATATGCCCGCCATCCCTCCTTCCCTCACCGATGCTGTGGCCTCCTCCAGGGTCAATCTGTTCCTCACCGTGTCATACATCTTACTGTTCAGTGTGGAGTCCAGGACGCCCTGCAGCCGGAAGTCACGGTACTTTTTCTGGAAGAACAAACCCCCAAGAGAATAAAAACACTGGTCAGGGTTGGGACTAGCACACAGAGGAAGCATTCTCAGTCAGTTGCTAAGGCAAGAGAGGACATGAAGCCAGGAATGCACTGCAATGTTTGGGTATATCTCGATTGTCTAGGGTGGCCTCCTTTCCTCATCTCCTTTCCTCCATCTGAATCATTAAAGAATTAGACAGGTGACAGCAGACAGGTGTTATGATGCGTTCACCTAACCTGTGTTTTCATATCAGTAAAAATGCAGCGGACACAATGAGAAGAGGACACTTAATAGTTCACAATATTTTAGACCTTTAGCAAATTACCCATGAGTAGCATTTTCCCAAAAGACATGTGTACTAAATCATTAATACACAAGGCACTAAAAACTATATGTTGCATGTCAGGCCAGATCCCATGCATGCATGTACTGATCAGCCCTGACCAGTCACTACTGCATGTATAGGGAGAAAGTCTCTCAGAGAACAGAAATAAATGTGTGACGTGATGTTATGCTGGTAGGACATAGTAGTTACTGCTCACACTGAAATATTAATACAGGTTAGAGAACCAATTCTTGTCACTACTAGGCTTTATATCAACCCAAGAGAAGGTAGCTCACAACTCATTTAATAAGGGTCACAGATTAAGATGAGAAATGTTTGAATTCTACACTACTTGATTGTGATATCTATCGATCTATATATATATTACTTTGAACTAATGACCAATTGGTTTGCGAGGCCTTGGTTGCTGAGCTTGTCTTACCTTGGCTACTCTGATTAGGATCTTGAGCTGGTAGACATGGAGCTGCAGGTCCATCCGGTCAGTTAGCCACATACCCAGGAGGTTCATGGTGCTGGTGTACCATTGCTGCAACACATAAACACAGCATTCTCCAGCAAAACACACACACACACACAGACAACCAGAATACAGAAAAAGAGCAGAACCAGCATTTCATCGGAATTTACACGCTCACTCCTTCAGGCCTTCTGTCTTTCTCCTCTCGTCTCTATCCCCCTCTCATTCTCTCTCCATCTCAACAACTCCCTCTCCGTCTCTTTCACTCACTCATTCCCCTCTGACTGACTCCCTCTCGCTGTCTCCCCCTCTCAGCTGAGGGGAGAGTAAACTGGAAGAACTCCTTCTATAACCGGAGCAGCAGCTAGTCGGAGAAGCTAGCCGAGAGGCTCCAGATGTTTATCTGTGGGCTGAGTCCTGTTTGAAGTCTAATTGATTGGTAATGATCAGAGCAGGCTGATGCTAATCAGAGTGGACCAGTGCTCAACAGTCAGAGAGAAGCAAGGAGGAGGGGGACATATCTGGGGTGACTGAGTTTGTGTTGCTGAAATTCACTCTGTCAACGAAAGGCCTTCTGCACTGTTCTTTTTACACATGTACAAAAAGACTCAATAAATATGAGAAAAAAATTTCAGTCCACACGGAAAATGTTATATCAGGGAGCTCAATAGAAAGTAGGTATCAGTAGCTACTTAACATTTCAAGTGAACATACCCCAGTAGTGACAACAGTATACACATCTTCAGTTCCTGCTCCATGAGGTGACGATGTAGCTACTCCTTGGAGTTGTGCTAGGGTAAGTAAGAGTACAACATAAAGGCCTGAATCACTGTGGTGACCTGCTGCGTGTGTATCACTGTGGCAGCTTCCTCTCTGCCGCTCTGTGCCTGTGAAGGTATCGCCATGGCAGCAGGGCTGTGATCTCGGCCCAAGCACGACCCCCCATCTAGAGGCCAGGCCTGGAGTGACTGCTCTCTCGCTCTCTCTCTCTCTCTCTCTCTCTCTCTCTCTCTCTCTCCTCTCCCTCACCCTCATATTTTCCCTCTGCCGGTCTTCCATCTCTCCCTGTCAGCCTTAGCCTCCACATGCTCTCCTCTCTTTATCTTTGCTCAACTCTCTCACTCACTTTCATAACCTCTGAACCCATTATTTCACTCTTCTGTCACATTCTCCTTCCCAGTCTCAGTTCTGATAATAACATTCAGTCATCTTCTAGAGAACACTGGTCATTTATGATAAAATATGATATTTCATATCAAACAGAAGCTTCTAAGAGGTTTCTCGTAAGTGGACCACATTCCACAGTGATGCAGCAATGAGGAGCAGTGGGATATATGCGTGTGGGTGTGTGTGCTCAAGCGAAACTTGGAGACAGACGGACTCTGATGCCAGGCTTGTGAAATGAACAGTGATGGCACTCTTGCTTTGTTCAACTATGAACAGACTAACAAACCCTAACCAATTTCTCAGAGCAGATGAACACACCCAGGAACTCACTCTTTTTAGGCTCGATTGGGATCAGCAGGAGGCTAGCAATAGCTGACAGCCAAAACACATGTAATATGGCTCTGAATAAATAATGTCAAAACCCAACAGGGACAAAATCTGTCACATTCTAACGAGTTCTGATATTAGGGATTGGATAATGGAGGTTTTGGGGGGTTGTGTGTCTTTGTGTGTGTTCGTGTGTTCGTGTGCGTACGGGTAGGAGTTCCACTGCTTCATCACACACATACATACATGAACATCTGCAGGACCCATCCCCCTTGGAGTGACGAGCTGGGAGGCAGTGAGACCTCCTGCCCCCTGCAACACCAACCTCCTCCCCATGCCCCTTCACCACCACCACCACACACAACACCCGGCCTTGAACCTGGTGTTCACACTCATATCTGACATGTTACAGGAAGCCATAACGCCTGGCAGGGGGGCAACCAACAGAATTCAGTGCAAATCTGCACACCCCTCCCCTTGTATCCCAATGCATACACACATACACCAGTCCCACAAATACACACACATGAATACATTCACATACGTGCGCATACACACATGCATATACAAACACCCTCCCTTTTCTTTCACACACCTCATGGGTCCTCACCCCTCCTTTGCGAGCCTGGGACAGAGGACTGGTAAGGGGTCGGCTTAGGCCTTTGTGCTGGGCCCCCAAAAATCACAAAAAAGCAGGAATGCTGGAGGAGAGGCAGGGCCCTCCATGGGGGGTACAGGGGGATTACAAGCAACCTGCGACTCTGCCTCTTTCTGCCCTTGCTGGTGGTAATGTGTCTGTGTGTGTGTGTGTTATTGTGTGTAGGTCTGTGAGTGTATGTGCATGTGATTGTGTATGTGTCAGTGCTACATACCAGATTGGATCTGGTCTGAACGGGCTGGGACCTTGCAGTAGGCGAGAGTGTACTGTATTTGTGTGTGTGTGTCAGTGCTCCACAGATTGGGCCTGGTTGGTGCGAGGCTGGGGTGTGTAGTAGGTGTCCTGCTGGAACCCAGCTGTGCCTGCAATTAGCGGGAGGCATGGAATGATGATTGTTGCTGCGACAATGCTAATGCAAAGCGACAGGCATAGTTCTAAAGGAGAGGGGAGGTCGCTGTGTTTCAGAGAGACATAATGCACCACCACTTTTTCCTTCTTCCACACACACACACACACACACACACACACACACACACACACACACACACACACACACACACACACACACACACACACACACACACACACACACACACACACACACACACACACACACACACACACACACACACACACACACTACGCCTCCACACTCCAAACCCCTTAAAATGAAAACCAAACATTCTTAAAAAATCCATTAAAGAGTGGTAGGGCCGATCGAAGGCACAACCTTTCTCCAGCACTCTTGGCCAGGATGTCTAGTGCAGGGCTTTGTTAGTGGTTAAAAAGAGCTGTCCACACTGGTCTAGCTGGCAGCTCGGGCCGCTAAATTAGGCCCCCCAGTGGGCAGCTGAGGGGAGGACCCGGGGGTTGAGAAGTCTTAAAATCTGACTACAAGACATTATGCACTTACGACAAAGGGGCAGAGTAATCCTACCTGCTTGCTTTTCACCGCTGCTGCCTGCCTGTTATTGTCTGCTTTATAGCTCATGAGAGGAGGCCCATTGATGACGGAACTCAATTACCATAGTAACCCACACCGGTGACCCCCAGGTCCCCTCGCCCCCGTCTCCCCCCGTCCCCCGTCTCCCCCCCATTAGGGCTAAGCTGACCCCAGGGGTAGTCAGTCCTTTCACAGGAAGCTGACGGCCCTAACCATGTCCCTCCACGCTGGGAGAGCACCGCCACTGCTGTAGCCCTCAGATCCTGCCAGCGCCCTGCGCTCTGCTCTAACCGCTCTCCTTTCTACTCCTCTAAACCTCGGGGAGCGCAGTACTCTGAATGGCAGAATTGAAATAAAGTTTCAGGCTCAGCAAGCTTATGGGCTTCAAACTGTTCTGATTGTGCCGCCTATACAAAGGAGAGCCCAGCCAACAATTCATACGCTTCAGCGCAACCTTAAGTGGAACAAAAATCCTCTGTGTGCCCAACCACTACTAGATCGCTATGATAATCAGTCTTTCTTTAAAATAAATGTGAAATAAATCAGGTTAACAATAAGTGTTCTTTGCATATCTAACACAAGGCTAACATAAATGTTTATATCAAATGAAAGCAAGCGAGAGGGTCTCAATCGTTTCTGAACTGTTTTCGGTTGAAATCCGAGTCTCTCACAAAAGCACCAGTCACATTACACAAGTGAGTGTCAGTTGAACTGATTACAGTGTCCAAATAAGAGAGTAATTTACAAAAACATGGTTAAAAAAAGAGAGAAAGAGCTTGTTGTGAGGAACGAAACGGTTGGAATTATGGACTACGCAGCGTCATTGAGTAAACACACAATAAAGGACAGAAAAGCTCAGTGGAGAAAAAAACAGAGCCACGGTCTGAGCAAAGTGAGCCATTCTCCTCACAAAAGGCCGCTTAGAGGCGGATTGAGGGGCTCAGAATGACGGGTAAAACACTTGTGGGCTTCAGACTCTATAGGGGGAGCGAAATGGAATAAGCCAGCAAGCACTTGAGGATCCCGCCGAGCACCTGAATGGGAAGGAGGGACGGGGGGGCGGAGAGGGGGTGCAGAAGGTGAATGGCCTGCCTTTCGGGACCAATTTGTCTCTTTTCACCCTTTTCCCCTGCCTCTCCGCTGACAGATGTACAAAGAGGGACCCGCACTGAGCCTCTCATCCACACGCACCCGCAAGCAGCTGTCACTTTTGTCAGACAAGTTAATCAAACAAATGCCACCATACCTCCCTTTAGATAAAGAGGGAGAAAGAGAGGGAAACAGAGAAAGAAAGACACAGAGAGAGAAAGAGAGAGAAAATGGTGTGTGTATGTAATGTATGTGTGATCAACCAACCCGATCACCCCCCTTCACCAAACAGTGGGATTGTCCCACTCAACATAAAAGACAGCTTCATTTAACTTCCATTTCCCTCATCTTATGTTATTCATCCATTCCTGCCCTCATCTGGTTTTGACCACTGACATGGACCTCTGGGGTAAGTCAGAAGGGATTTATGCCAGAGTCTGAGATCACAGTGAGGGTAGATGGATGGAAACAAAATGCTCCCTCAGTAATTATAAAGAGTCTAAGCTGCTTACAGGCTTCATTAAAAGGAAGCGAAACCTTTTGACATATTTTCAACAGTCACAGTGAATCAATATACTACCTGTTTGTTATCCTTAGTCTTTTTTTATTCTATCCTACTATTGTTCAGATTCATCATCCATTCTCGAGACTCTTTTCACCATTGGTTTATATCAACATAATGAGATCATGGGTTTACATGGAAGAAACACATCATTGTGGTCCTCTGTGGCTGAGTTGGTAGAGCACTGCACTTGCAATGACAAGATTGCAGGTTCAATTCCCACTGGGACCACCAATATTAAAATGTATGCAGGCACTACAGTAAGTTGCTTTGAATAAAAGCGCCTGCTAAATAGCAGATATTATTACATACATCTTTTTTTAATATCCTGAGAATAGCCTGGGTTATGTTAATATGTCCTCATCCCCCTAAGCCATAAACACATTTCTTCAACCATATTTGTGACAACGTAGAATTTCCAAGAGTAAAATACGCTTTTGTTTTAATAGTAAACATGTTTGCTTCTCTTTTTGTTGATGTAATTTGATATGAAGTTAATCCAACTGATAAAGATCAACAGCACTAAACAAAACATTTAAATAAATAAAATATAGCACGTCATGAATATAGTATAGTATTCAATAAGACCAACACAGTATTTCATTTGTAAAAGTGAAAAAACAAATTCTCCAAAACACTGGATGGAGAAAAACAACAGCAGATACAGTGCCTTGCGAAAGTATTCGTTCCCCTTGAACTTTGCGACCTTTTGCCACATTTCAGGCTTCAAACATAAAGATATAAAACTGTATTTTTTTGTGAAGAATCAACAACAAGTGGGACACAATCATGAAGTGGAACGACATTTATTGGATATTTCAAACTTTTTTAACAAATCAAAAACTGAAAAATTGGGCGTGCAAAATTATTCAGCCCCTTTACTTTCAGTGCAGCAAACTCTCTCCAGAAGTTCAGTGAGGATCTCTGAATGATCCAATGTTGACCTAAATGACTAATGATGATAAATACAATCCACCTGTGTGTAATCAAGTCTCCGTATTAATGCACCTGCACTGTGATAGTCTCAGAGGTCCGTTAACAGCGCAGAGAGCATCATGAAGAACAAGGAACACACCAGGCAGGTCCGAGATACTGTTGTGAAGAAGTTTAAAGCTGGATTTGGATACAAAAAGATTTCCCAAGCTTTAAACATCCCAAGGAGCACTATGCAAGCGATACTATTGAAATGGAAGGAGTATCAGACCACTGCAAATCTACCAAGACCTGGCCGTCCCTCTAAACTTTCAGCTCATACAAGGAGAAGACTGATCAGAGATGCAGCCAAGAGGCCCATGATCACTCTGGATGAACTGCAGAGATCTACAGCTGAGGTGGGAGACTCTGTCCATAGGACAACAATCAGTCGTATATTGCACAAATCTGGCCTTTATGGAAGAGTGGCAAGAAGAAAGCCATTTCTTAAAGATATCCATAAAAAGTGTTGTTTAAAGTTTGCCACAAGCCACACCAAACATGTGGAAGAAGGTGCTCTGGTCAGATGAAACCAAAATTGAACTTTTTGGCAACAATGCAAAACGTTATGTTTGGCGTAAAAGCAACACAGCTCATCACCCTGAAAACACCATCCCCACTGTCAAACATGGTGGTGGCAGCATCATTGTTTGGGCCTGCTTTTCTTCAGCAGGGACATGGAAGATGGTTACAATTGAGGGGAAGATGGATGGAGCCAAATACAGGACCATTCTGGAAGAAAACCTGATGGAGTCTGCAAAAGACCTGCGACTGGGACGGAGAGTTGTCTTCCGACAAGACAATGATCCAAAACATAAAGCAAAATCTACAATGGAATGGTTCAAAAATAAACATATCCAGGTGTTAAATGGCCAAGTCAAAGTCCAGACCTGAATCCAATCGAGAATCTGTGGAAAGAACTGAAAACTGCTGTTCACAAATGCTCTCCATCCAACCTCACTGAGCTCGAGCTGTTTTGCAAGGAGGAATGGGAAAAAATTTCAGTCTCTCGATGTGCAGAACTGATAGAGACATACCCCAAGCGACTTACAGCTGTAATCACAGCAAAAGGTGACGCTACAAAGTATTAACTTAAGGGGGCTGAATAATTTTGCACGCCCAATTTTTCAGTTTTTGATTTGTTAAAAAAGTTTGAAATATCCAATAAATGTCGTTCCACTTCATGATTGTGTCCCACTTGTTGTTGATTCTTCACAAAAAAATACAGTTTTATATCTTTATGTTTGAAGCCTGAAATGTGGCAAAAGGTCGCAAAGTTCAAGGGGGCCGAATACTTTCGCAAGGCACTGTAAATCATGGGTAGCTATTTATAATAACTCCACCTAATAAACTATTTATAATGGATTAGTAAATAGTTTATTCATAATTCATTACTCCATTCATAAGATGTTTACTATAATGCTTTTTTGGCTGAGAGTTACCTTTTTCGTGGAGTTCGCAAACTGGAACTCCCATTACTAACAAGAACTCAAATGTTAAATAGTTGAATAGTTCTGGGTTGACTGAGATTAGACTACTCTAAAGAAGAACTGCAATCCACACTTTGGTTTTGGTAGAAAAGTCACTGCCATGAAACGCTTATGTTAGCATTTTCAGACTAAAAACTTCATTTTATTACAACAATGTGACTGCTTTGGAATAAAATGTTCAATATATTTTCTTAATTAAGCATCCAATGTATTGTGAGTTTATTGTTTAACCATTGATGTGTTTTAGGGGCCATTTTGAGACCTTAAATAGCATCAGGTACTGCTGGAATGTCTACCAATGGCATGTCAATCTTCTGTGAGAAATTACACTAGTCATTCAAAACATTTATAAAGTATTTATAAAGTATACAGTCCTTTCGGAAAGTATTCAGACCCCTTGACTTTTTCCACATTTTGTTACGTTACAACCTTATTCAATCCTTTTCTCAATCTACACATTACCCAATAATGACAAAGCAAAACAGGTTCAGATAAAAACAGAAATATCACATTTAGATAAGTATTCAGACCCTTTACTCAGTACTTTGTTAAAGCACCTTCGGTAGTGATCACAGCCTTGAGTCTTCTTGGGTATTATAACGTAAGACCCAATTGCAGACTGTGTGAAGTAACAATGTTTATTGTAACAATGGGGCAAGCAGACAACAGGTCAAGGCAGGCAGTGGTCGATAATCCAGAGTAGAGGCAAAGGTACAGGACAGCAGACAAGCTCAGGGTCAGATCAGGCAGAGGTCGGTAATTCAGAGGTGGAGCAATGTACAGAACGGCAGGCAGGCTCAGGGTCAGGGACAGGCAGAGTGGTCAGGTGGGCGGGTACAGGGTCAGGACAGGCAAGGGTCAAAAACCAGAAGGACAAGAAAAAAAGAGAGACTAGGGAAAAACAGGAGCTGAGACAAAATATGGGTAGGCTTGAACAAACAAGACGAGCTGGCACAGACAGACAGACAGACAGAAAAAACAGGTATACATACCCAGAGGATAAGTGGGGAAGATGGGCGACACCTGGAGGGGGTGGAGGCAAGCACAAGGACAGGTGAAACAGATTGGGGCGTGACAGGTATGACACTAAAAGCTTGGCACACCTGTATTTGTGGCGTTTCTCCCATTCCTCTCTGCAGATCCTCTCAAGCTCTGTCAGGTTGGATGAGGAGCATTGCTGCACAGCTATTTTCAGGTCTCTCCAGAGATGATTGATCAGGTTCAAGTCCGGGCTCTGACTGGGACACTCGAGAACATTCAGAATTGTCCCGAAGCCACTCCTGCGTTGTCTTGGCTGTGTGCTTAGGGTCATTGTCCTGTTGGAAGGTGAACCTTCACCCAATCTGAGGTCCTGAGCACTCTGGAGCAGGTTTTCATCAATGATCTCTCTGTACTTTGCTCAGTTCATATTTCCTTTGATCCTGACCAGTCTCCCAGTCTCTGCCGCTGAAGAACATCCCCACAGCATGACTCTGCCACCGCCATGCTTCACTGTAGGGATGGTGCCAGGTTTCCTCCAGATGTGACACATGGCATTTAGGCCAAAGAGTTCAATGTTGGTTTCATCAGACCAGCGAATCTTGTTTCTCATGGTATGAGTGTCCTTTAGGTGGCTTTTGGCAAACTCCAAGCAGGCTGTCATGTGCCTTTTACTGAGGAGTGGCTTCCGTCTGGCCACTGTACCATAAAGGCTTGATTGGTGGGGTGCTGCAGAGATGATTGTCCTTCTGGAAGGTTCTCCCATCTCCTCATTGGGTTCTTCGTCACCTACCTGACAAAGGCCCTTATCCCCCAATTGCTCAGTTTGGCCGGGGCCAGCTCTAGAAAATGTCTTGTTGGTTCCAAACTTCTTCCATTGAAGAATGATGGAGGGCACTCTGCTCTTGGGGACCTTTAATGCTGGAGAAATGTTGTGGTACCCCTCCCTAGATCCTTGACTCAACACAATCCTATCTCAGAGCTCTAATTCCTTAAACCTCAAGGCTTAGTTTTTGCTCTGACATGCACTGTCAACTGTGGGACCTTATATCAAATCAAATAACATTTTATTGGTCACATACACATGGTTAGCAGATGTTAATGCGAAGGTAGCGAAATGCTTGTGCTTCTAGTTCCAACAGTGCAGTAATATCTAACAAGTAATATCTAACAATTCCCAACAACTACCTACTACACACAAATCTAACAAGTAATCTAACAATTCCCCACCAACTACCTTATACACACAAATCTAAAGGGGTGAATGAAAATATATACATATAAATATATGGATGAGCGATGGCCGAACGGCATAGGCAAGGTGCAATAGATTATATAAAATACAGTATATACATGTGATATGAGTAAAGTAAGATATGTAAACATTATTAATGTGGCATTATTCAAAGTGGCATTGTTTAAAGTGACTAGTGATACATTTATTTAAAGTGTCCAGTGATTGGGTCTCAGTGTAGGCTGCAGCCTCTCTGAGTTAGTGATGGCTATTTAACAGTCTGATGGCCTTGAGCCAGAAGCGTTTTTTTCAATCTCTCAGTCCCAGCTTTGATGCACCTGTACTGATCTCTACTTCTGGATGATGGCGGTGTGAACAGGCAGTGGCTCGGGTGGTTGTTGCCCTTGATGATCTTTTTGGCCTTCCTGTGATAACGGGTGTTGTAGGTGTCATGGACGGCAGGTAGTTTTCCCCCGGGGATGCGTTGTGCAGATGGCACCAACCTCTGTAGAGCCTTGCGGTTGAGGGTGGTGCAGTTGCCGTACCAGGCTGTGATACAGCCCGACAGGATGCTCTCGATTGTGCATCTGTAAAAATGAGTCAGGGATTTGGGTGACAGGCCAGATTTCTTCAGCCTCCTGAGGTTGAAGAGGTGCTGTTGCGCCTTCTTCACCACACTGTCTGTGTAGGTGGACCAATTCAGTGTGTCTGTGATATGTACACCCAGGAACTTAAGACTTTCCACATTCTCCACTGCTGTCCCCTCGATGTGGATAGTGGGGTGCTCCCTCTGCTGTTTCCTGAAGCCCACGATCATCTCCTTTGTTTTTTGTTGATGTTGAGTGAGAGGCTGTTTTCCTGACACCACACTCAGAGTGCCCTCACCTCCTCCCTGTAGATTGTCTCGTCATTGTTGATTATCAAGTCCACTACTGTTATGTCATCTGCAAACTTGATGATTGAGTTGGAGGCGTGCGTGGCCTTGCAGTCGTGGGTGAACAGGGAGTACAGGAGAGGGCGGAGCACACACCTTTGTGGGGCCACAGTGTTGAGGGTCAGCGAAGTAGAGATGTTGTTTCCTACCTCCACCACCTGGGGGCGGCCTGTCAGAAAGTCTAGGACCCAGTTGCACAGGGAGGGGTTGAGACCCAGGGCCTCCAGCTTGATGGTGAGCTTGGAGGGTAGTATGGTGCTGAATGCTGAGCTGTAGTCAATGAACAGCATTCTTACATAGGTATTATTTTTATCCAGATGGGATAGGGCAGTGTGCAGTGTGATGGTGATTGCGTCATCTGTGGACCTGTTGGGGCGGTATGCAAACTGAAGTGGGTCTAGGGTGGCCGGTAAAGTAGAGGTGATATGGTCCTTAACTAGCCTCTCAAAGCACTTCATGATGACAGAAATGAGTGCTATGGGGCGGTAGTCATTTAATTCAGTTGTCTTTGCCTTCTTGGGCACAGGAACAATGGGTGCCATCTTGAAGCATGTGTGGACAACAAACTTGGCTAGGGAGCGATTAAATATATCTGTAAAACCACCAGCCAGCTGGTCTGCGCATGCTCTGAGGACACAGCTAGGGATGCCTTCTGGGCCAGCAGCCTTGCGATGGTAAACACGTTTAAATGTTTTACTCACGTCAGCCACTGAGAAGGAGAGGGGGGCCCGCAGACTTTGCTAGCGAGCCGAAACAGTCACACTGTATTATCCTCAAAGCGGTTAAAGAAGGTAGTTTGTGTGGAAGCGTGACGTCGGTATCCATGACGTGGCTGTTTTTATTTTTGTAGTCTGTGATTTCCTGTAGACCCTGCCACATACTGTCTGAGCCATTTAATTGCGACTCCACCTTGTCCCTGTACTGGCATTTCACTTGTTTGATTGCCTTGGGGTGGGAATAACTACATTGTTTATATTCAGCCATATCTCCAGACCTCTTTTCATGGTTAAATGCGGTGGATCGCTCTTTCAGTTTTACGCGAATGCCGCCATCCATCCATCCACGGTTTCTGGTTAGGGTAGATTTTAAATGGTCACAGTGGCTACGACGTCTCCAATGCATTAATTTATAAACGCACTCACCGAGTCAGCATATAAGTCAATATTGTCCTCTGAGACTGATTGGAACATTTTCCTGTCCGCATGATCAAAACAATCTTGGAGTGTGGCTTCCGATTCGTCAGACCAGTGTTGAATGGTTCTCGTCACCGGTACATCCTGTTTGAGTTTCTGCCTATAAGCCGGGACGAGCAAGATGGCATCGTGGTCTGATTTGCCGAAGGGAGGGCGGGAGAGGGCTTTGTATGCACCACAGAAGTTAGACAAGCAGTGGTCAAGAGTATTAGCCCTACGTGTCATGGAATCAATATGCTGATAACATTTAGGTAGCATTGTTCTCAAATTTGCTTTGTTAAAATCTTCAGCTACAATAAATGCAGCCTCCGGATATATAGTTTCCAATTTACATAGAGTCCAGTGAAGTTCCTTGAGGGCCGTCTTGGTGTTCACTTGAGGGGGGTTGTACACAGCTGTGACTATAGCTGACAAGAATTCTCTTGGTAGGTTGAATGGCTGACATTTGATTGTAAGGAATTGTAAGGAATTGTAAGGAATTGTAAGGAATTCTAGGTCAGGTGAACAGAAGGACTTGAGTTCCTGTATGTTGTTATGATTGCACCAAGAGTTAATTATAAAGCATACACCCCCGTCCTTCCTCTTCCCAGTGAGGTGTTTATCTCTGTCGGCATGATGCATGGAGAACCGATTCCGACAATATATCCCGAGAGAGCCATGTTTCCGTGAAACAGAGAATGTTACAGTCTCTGATGTCTCTCTGGAAGGTAACCCTTGTCTCGAATTTCATCTACCTTGTTGTCAAGAGACTGGACATTGTGGTAGTATACTCAGGAGCGGTAAGCAATGTGCCCGTTTACGAAGCCTGACCAGAAGACCGCTCCGTCTGCCCCTTCTCCATCACTGTTGTTTTCGGTCAGCTGCTGGGATTAGATCCATTGTGCTGGGTGGTGGTCCGAAGAGAGGATCTGCTTCGGGAAAGTCGTATTCCTGGTCATAATGTTGGTAAGTTGACGTTGCTCTTATATCCAATAGTTCTTCCCAGCTGTATGTAATAAGACTTAAGATTTCCTGGGGTAACAATGTAAGAAATAATACATAAAAAAACAAAATACTGCATAGTTTCCTAAGAACGCGAAGTGAGGCGACCATCTCTGTCAGCACCATTAAACAAGTGTGCTTTTCCAAATCATGTCGAATCAATTGAATTTACCACAGGCGGACTCCAATAAAGTTGAAGAAACATCTCAACGTTGATCAATAGAAACAGGATGCATCTGAGCTCAATTTCGAGTCTCATAGCAAAGTGTCTGAATACTTATGTACATAAGGTATCGGTTTTTATTTTTGATACATTTGCAAACATTGCTAAAAACCTGTTTTTGCTTTGTCATTATGGGGTATTGTGTGTAGATTGATGAGGAACAAAAATATATTTAATCAATTTTAGAATAAGGCTGTAACTGTAAATGTGTAAAAAGTCAGGGGCCTGAATACTTTCCGAATACACTGTAAATAGCCAACACTTTTAATGGGGCCAGGCAAAAAGACTTAACTAATGATTAGTAATTGGTTTATAAGGAACTATATTAAACATCTTATGAATGATCTTATGAATAATTATTCAATACTTTAAAAGGTGTTAATAACTGTACAAATGTAAAAGTAATGATAAAACAATTATGAATCGACTATTTACTAATCCATTATAAATACTTTATTACGTGGAGTTATTATAAAGTGCTACCAAGTGTACTTTCTTTTCACACTTAATGTCTAAATATACAAACAGGCATGTCCGTCCCGAGAAATGACATTTTACAACTTTACATTAATAGTATTGTAAAAATAAATACATAAATAAGACATTGTATAGCTAACGTTGAAATGAAGTAATCTCTTCAACATAGAAACAACTCAGAGTTCTCACCCTAGAGGTCTCATTAAAACCTTCCTTCCTTCCTTCTTTCCCTCCATTCAGCTATCCTTTATCTGGCCCTGGCTCTCCTCTCTGTCTGCCTGACCCACCCTGCCACAGTTAACTTTGCATGCTGCACAAGAAGCTCAAGTTGATTAAACTGTTCACTTGGCTCTGCTCTGTGCTTGGCCAGGGCCTGCAAAGTGGTCAAGTGTTCGGGACAGTGAAGTGGTATTGGTCTGTCAGGTCTGTCACAATTATCCTTGTCATCATCATCCTCATCATCATCATCATCATCACAAGCACAAACCAGCAGCAACAGAAACAGTAGGAAGCAGCAGCACAATCCTAAATCCCAATCCCAATCTAACCCCTCCCGCCCTCCCCTCCGCTGCCCCCTGCCAGCCATAAACTAGTTTGCTGCGTGGCGATTAAAGCGTTTTAACTTAGTCATAACGTGCAATCTCGCAGATCTGATAACTACCAAGGTCAACGGAAATACTTCAAATCAATCAATGAGCTGGGCCCTAATCCCCAGGAGGCAGATTAAGTGTATAATTGACCCGTGTAATCTGTGTAGCTGTGGTTGGCCGGGGAACAGCTAGAACTAGCGCCCACCACAGGCAGCTCTCTCTCTGTTCCCTGGTGCTGGAGGCTGGAGGCCCACACCAGGCAGCTAGTGTATCAGTGAAGCGCTGGATTTGGCCCCAGCTAAAGAGATGTATTTTTTAATCAATGATATCTGCATTAAGTCGATGAGCCCTTACGTTAAGCACAGCTGTTTTAATCTTCATCTCTTCAGCTGTTCTTTCAAGATCTACCAGAAAGAGTAGTAGGAGGAGGAAAACAAACTCGCTCTCATCCCGCTCCATCCCTCCCTCTCCCCCTTCCCCTCCCCATTTCCCTGCCCCTGAATTTAACAAATTTAGCCATCTGACTGCGAGTTTCATCTCTTTATCGCTGCATACAATTTGGTGCTGCTTAGGCAGCTTGGAAAAATCTGTCCTCTGTAAAACCTACAGCACATCACAAAAGCCATCTGTACTTTGGGAACAGTTCTGCAAGATTAATCATTACTGTTGAATAATACCCGCATCACTCCCCCCCACACACACACACACGTCCAAGCCTCAATATTCACCAACAAAATTGTATTATTAAAGCAATCACAGAAAGATTGGATTACGGTATGTAAAAATGGCATGAATCAAATAGTATTTTTCTCACTGAATGCAATAACAATTCAAAAAAACAAGTTGTTTCACCCTCTTGGCATTTGCACAATGAGCTATAGAGCTGTGCCTAGACAGCCATCTTTACTGACAGAGAAGAGGTCAAATCCTCAAATAATAACAACATAGGCATTATTCACTTTCTAATATGTCTCCTATCCCAATTCATGTCTTGGGCGTTGTTGTTTTCTTAACACACTAATGTATACCCATATGGTCAGTCTGATGTCAAAAGGCACCCTGGGCTAAAGGCAGTGCTGCTGACACATATTTAAATAAAGTGAACCATATCCATGTAATCTCCTTAGGGTGCATTTACACAGGCAGTCCAATTGGGATCTTTTTACTAGTAAATGGTCTTTTGACCAATCAGATCAGCCCTGAAAAATATCTGATGTGAAAAGATTTGATGTGATTGGTCAAAAGACATGACATCTAATGATGTCTTGGAGAAATCCATGTCGCCACTCTAATTAACCCTGAGGCGACATAAGGTATGCCTTCCGATCAACTGGCCTCCACACACACACACACACACACACACACACACACACACACACACACACACACACACACACACACACACACACACACACACACACACACACACACACACACACACACACACACACACACACCCCTAAACCCTTGACTAAATGTCATCAAGACCCAAGGGATTAGGGTAGGGGGAACAATTGAAAACATAATTTTTCCCCGAGGAACGTTTTATGGAGTTACTCCTCAGCCATTGCTCAGGTCTAAGGCTGAGGGTGGATATTAGAAGGGATCCTTAGGAAGGGCCCTAGTCATACCCCTCACACTAAAATCTGACCCTAACAGGGTACTCAACTCAACTAATAATTGAGAAGGTGCGGTCACACACACATTTCCTAGATGGCAAAGGTCCGAATGGGTATTGGCATTTATTGGCATAGGAACAAACCCCCACCTTGCAATCTATGCAACCCCAAACTGTTCAAACTGTTCAAACTGTTCAAACTGTTCAAACTGTTCACACCCATCTTGTTGGTGGAGAGTTTTGTTGTTGTTTTGTTTTTAAGGTCATTCCTGCAATTCTACACATTTTGCCATGAAGCTGAGGGGGAACACTAGTGCCCTGGGCACATAACTACAAAATGCTGTTAGCCTAATTTACCTATCTAGCTAAAATGGGCTAGTAGTTAATCACCTGGCCATTTCTGACAGGTTATAAATAGCTCTCTAAGGTCTGTCAGTGAATGACATAAGAGGAAAACTGCCCATGTACTACAACATTTGAAATTGCACCTTGTGCATTCTACAATTACAACTCTCAACAGCATTGAGTTGAAAGCCAGAATGAGTCCCCCCCCAAAAAAATATTGTTTTAATTTATTTTAAATGTATTTTTAAGTCGGGACCCATGATCCGTATTGACCCAGTTCTGGGTCCGGATAATCTGGCGTTCCCCCTGTTGAAAATGGCTGCTCTATAGGGCTAAGACATGCCCACCACGCATCTGATTGGTCTGTTGGCTCCTTCTAAAGGAGCTATTCTAATGGGTACCAATCCTACTAACAAAACATGGGGAGACAAATCATTACCGGTCAAAGGAAGATCAAAAGACAGAAGAGAGAATTTAGATTTTGGTTTTGGTCTGCATGTGTGAAATGTACATAATGGATAATCATTTGCAGGCATTGTGTGATTTCAAAAGTAATCCCCTTATGATCAGCAGTACACAGAGTAATAATAATGTTCAGGCCAAAAGGTCCTTTTATAAGGTCAACATTCTCATCTATTAAATTGTTTCTATTATGATCAAATAGAATTCAAATCTTGTCTCCTGATAATCTTCACAGCCATCTATTATGGGATGCCATCAACACACATCAAATGAAACTCAATTTCACATCAAAATGGATATCCTGGATGGGATAGGGGGAAAAACGAGTTGATTTCTTGAAGGGAAAAAACTATTCCAGTAAAAAAGTATTTAGCCAAAATAAAGGCATTCTGATTACACTTAACTTTACAGTTGGCTGTTCACATGTTTTTTTTTTTTTTTTGTCTGATAAATAACATTGTAAAATGGTAATAACTTCATGATTACCTTAACATTTTTAATAATTAATCAAAACAAGAACCACTACATAATGGGCAGGGGTGCAAGTGGGTCGCGGGATGGAAAATACATTTTCGGGATATAACAATTATTTCAGAGTAAACTTAAATGACTAAAACCAAATAGAAAGTACGGTATGTAGAAAAGATAATGGATTTATACATTTTTCAATAATCCTCCATTTTTTTTTTTATGTTTACGCCCTGAGAACACATTAGCTTAAAAAAGGCTAAATGTTATCTCAGCTTCATGGCAAAATGTTTAAAATTGCACCATTTTCTTTCAGCTCCATGGCAGGATGTGTGGAATTACACAAGATTAGCTTTGAAACTGCATCATTTCTCTCAGCTGACAAGATGATATTTTTTACTTATTCTTTGGTCTGTATGTTTTTTTACCACTTAACCTTTATGGTGGGTCGCGACTCAAAAGACACCTGAATTAGTGGGTCACAAAGCAAAAAAGTTTGGAACCCCTGACATAGCATTTGGCATCAGTCAGAAGTAAGCACCAGAAAGTTTTAATGTTACCCTATGAAATATTTAAAAGAAATAGCATCTGAAGCAAGACTAATGTAAAGCAGTACGTTTCTGTCTGACAGGATCCAAACGTAGTTTACAGACAACAGCACATGCTACTGTGTAATTTGTAATAGAATAAATTATTATCCCTGGAATTAAAAGAACAAAACAAATAAACAATCAAATCAAGTCTAAGTGGTATTATCCCCATGTGCTTTGGATCCTTCTATACAGTGTGATCGGGGGTGTCGCTGAAGGTAGAATGTTTTTGCCTAAGAAGCAGTAACTTTTAAGTGATCTGATCCTAGGCTAACTAGTTTGAGGGAGCCTCACCATTTGACCCTCATTTTGACAGCTTAAGAATGTGGAGATATTGCCAAACCTGAGTGTAATACTCACAATATTAAACTAGTCCAAGTGCTATGTAGAGTAATTCAAACAATAGTCTCTGTTTTGTCAGCATCCCTGCACTTGTGTGCTGTCAAAATGTGTCCTTGAGTGTTGTTTGCATGCCAAGGAGGTTGTTGAGGGAGGGGTGCTTGAATCCTGGAGAGAGCTGAGTGCATGATTGTACAATTGGGACAATTGTGCGCAGCTCTATGGGACTCACAATCACGGCCGGATGTGATACAGTCTGGAATCGAACCAGGGTATATAGCACTGAGATGCAGTGCCTTAGACCGCTGACCAACTTGGGAGCATGTATGTACTGTATGTACAGTGCATTTGGAAAGTATTCAGACCCCTTGACTTTTTCCACATTTTGTTACATTACAGCCTTATTATAAAATGTATAAAATAGTTTTTCCCCCTTACCAATCTACACAAAATAATTAATAATGACAAAGTAAAAACAGGTTTTTATACATTTTAACAAATTTATAAAAAATATAAAACTGAAATATATTTTAAGTATTCAGAACTTTTACTCAGGAATTTGTTGAAGCATCTTTGGCAACGATCACAGCTTCAAGTCTTCTTGGGTATGACACTACAAGCTTGGCACACCTGTATTTGGGGAGTTTCTTCCATTCCTCTCTGCAGATCCTCTCAAGCTCTGTCAGGTTGGATGGGGAGCATTGCTGCACAGATATTTTCAGGTCTCTCCAGAGATGTTCGATCGGATTCAAGTCCGGGCTCTGAGTGGGCCACTCAAGTACATTCAGAGTCTTGTTCCGAAGCCACTCCTGCATTGTCTGGTGCTTGGGGTCGTTGCCTTTTGGAAGGTGAATCTTCTCCCCAGTTTGAGGTCCTGAGCACTCTGGAGCAGGATCATTAAGGATCTCTCTGTGCTTTGCTCTGTTCATCTTTGCCTCAATCCTGACTAGTCTCCCAGTCCCTGCCGCTGAAAAACATCCACACAGCATGATGCTGCCACCACCATGCTTCACTGTAGGAATGGTGCCAGGTTTCCTCCAGATGTGACGCTAGGCATTCAGGCCAAAGAGTTCAATCTTGATTTCATCAGACCAGAGAATCTTGTTTCTCATGGTCTAAGAGTCTTTGGGTGGCTTTTGGTAAACTCCAAGCAGGCTGCCATGTGCCTTTTACTGAGGAGTGGCTTCCGTTTGGTGACTCTACCATAAGACCTGATTGGTGGAGTGCTGCAGAGATGGTTGTCCTTCTGGAAGATTTTCCCATCTCCACAGAGGAACTCTAGAGCTCTGTCAGAGTGACTATCGGGTTCTTGGTTACCTCCCTGACCAAGGCCCTTCTCCCCCAATTGCTCAGTTTGGCCGGGAGGCCAGCTCTGAGAAGAGTCTTGGTGGTTCCAAACTTCTTCCATTTAAGAATGATAGAGGCCACTGTGTTCACGGGGACCTTCAATGCTGCAGACATTTTTTGGTACCCTTCCCCAGATCTGTACCTCGACACCATCCTGTTTCGGAGCTCTACGGACAATTCCTTTCGACCTCATGGCTTGGTTTTTGCTCTGGCATGCACTGTGAACTGTGGGACCTTATATAGACAGGTGTGTGCCTTTTCAAATCATGTCCAATCAATTGAATTTACCACAGGTGGACTCCAATTAAGTTGTAGAAACATCTCAAGGAAGATCAATGGAAACAGGATGCACCTGAGCTCAATTTTGATTCTCATAGCAAAGGGTTTGAATACTTATGTAAATAAGGTATCTGTTTTTTACTTTTAATACAGTTGTAAACATGTCTAAAAACCTGTTTTTGCTTTGTCATTATGGGTTATTGTGTGTAGATTGCTGAGGGGGGGAAAGTATTTAATCAATTTTAGAATAAGGCTATAACGTAAAGTGTAAAAAGTCAAGGGGTCTGAAAACTTTCTGAATGAACTGTGTGTATGTAATGGTGTGGTATGTTATGTAATGTAATGTAATGTAATGTAATGTAATGTATGTATGTATGTATGTATGTATGTATGTATGTATGTATGTATGTATGTATGTATGTATGGGGTGAATTTACAGGGAGATGGGCCATGTTAGTAGATGTACACAGGAAGATTATTTGACTCTGAATCATGCCACTGGGCATAATGTGTTGAAACAAATTTGACATGAGAGATAAGTTTCATTTCAAAATATATAGCGAAGCGAGAATAGGGGGGAAACAGAAACAGAAGAATATGTGTTTGGAAAGGTTTAGAAAGTTAAGATGAAAGAAATGTTGAAAGGATTTGGTGGTTCAAGTGAGAAAAATAAAGAGTTGGAAGGAAAATACACAGAAAACCCAGGGCCTTTTTATGCTTTTAAAAAAAATCACTGAGCCTAAACACACGGAAACAGCAGCAGAGAAGTATCACGCCTTGGTCATGTTGAGCGGAGCAACAAGAAAAGGACAACAGCAATGGAGTCCTGCAGTGCAGCAGGACACCTTCATACGCCACAGTACTGCCAGAGGGAGAACAGATAGAGAGTGACATACAGAGAGAGAGAGAGAGAGAGATTGAGGCCTCTGCTATAATCAGAGAAGAAATGCTCTTCTGAGAGAAGAGGATACAAGGCAAACAGCAGGTCAAAGCAGCAAGAGAAACAAACATGGAGAAGAGACACGTTCACTGAGAGAAGACTGATAAGAGAGAAGCCAGGTCATGCCAGAAGGCCTTCAGGGAAGCAACACATGCACATATAGGTGCAGTCTGAGGTCCTCCCTTGAAAAGAGCAGTGGACAAATTGGTCAACATGCATCACAAAGGACTATTTAGATAAGAAATAGCTTGGAACATCATCTAGGTTAAGACAGTGTTCTCTTTTCTCATTTCTCCCTCAACTTAATTCACTCTCCAATACTCACACATATTTCTCTCTGTCCCTTTCTTTCATTCTTTCAATCTCCTCTCATTATAATAAGACCACGGTCTGATGCCCTCCTTCCTATTTGTCTACTATCAGGAAGAATATTTATTGGACACAGTTTCAAATGTCTTGTATACAGTCCAACGTAGGCAACTGATCAGCAGTGATGGGGGTCAGCATAACCCTGACCTACTAACCCTAACATTTTGATTTGATTATTAATGTTCCTACAAACCAATTAGTGGAGGAACACAATGTATTCTAACGGCTGAAGACAGAATCTAGACAGGGGGATGTATTAAGTAATCTTATAGAAAGGCATTGTATTGTGTGGTCTTTAATTGATTAACCCTTGTCTGCTGACTCACAGAGAGAGAGAACACTGCTTAAGATAATCCTCCTCAAGGTGTTGCATGTCTCAAACAAACAGACATAAAAAGACGCAGAACACTACAGTAGAATAGACACAGGGTAGAGCATAGTCTATTCAGACTGGAGGGAAGATTTGGAAGTAAAGGAAGGAGGGAGTATAGAGAGAGAGAGAGAGAGAGCAAGTGAGCGAAAGAGCAAGAGAGAGAGAGAGAGAGAGAGAGCAAGCGAGCGAAAGAGCAAGAGAGAGAGAGAGAGAGAGAGAGAGCAAGAGAGAAAGAGCAAGAGAGAAGAGAGAGAGAGAAGCGAGAAGAGAGCGAGAGAGAGTGCAAGCGAGAGAGCGAGAGAGAGAGAAGAGAGAGAGAGAGGGAGCAAGCGAGCGAGCAAGAGAGAGCGAGAGAGAGAGAGAGCAAGCGAGCGAGAGAGAGAGAGAGAGAGAGCAAGCGAGCGAGAGAGAGAGAGAGAGAGAGAGAGAGAGAGAGAGAGAGAGAGAGAGAGAGAGAGAGAGAGAGAGAGAGAGAGAGAGAGAGAGAGCAAGTGAGCGAGAGAGAGAGAGCTACTTGTACAGCTGTAGAAGAGAAGGCAGAAAGCTGTTCAAAATGTGACTTATCCCTCAGAGCAGACTGTTTAATCACATTTTGGAGAGCCTCCCCTTGTAAGGGAGGAGAAGGCATTGGTTACTTACATCAAATAACCTTTCTATGTAAACCTCCTCATTGACCTTATCCCGCAGCATGTCCTGAGAATGGCGCACAAGGGTCACGTAACCGTCGGCAACATCCATCCCAGGCTTCTGCAGGACACACCACATAGAGAGGGAGATGAGAAAAGGAGAGGGAAAATGAGTAATTAGCCAAGGAAAATCAGACAGGTATTAAAATAAACATTACACTAAAGTGTTATCAAATTGTCCTTTTCATC
The DNA here is from genome assembly GCF_023373465.1 of Oncorhynchus keta. Classification (NCBI taxonomy): domain Eukaryota; kingdom Metazoa; phylum Chordata; class Actinopteri; order Salmoniformes; family Salmonidae; genus Oncorhynchus; species Oncorhynchus keta. Next base: position 26,077,409 of record NC_068430.1, on the reverse strand, counting down.
TCAGAGAAATCAGAGTTCATGGTTGACATTTCTGGAGAGGTGTTTCATTTCAGTGCGTATAGACCCAGAGATATGGGATATTGTCACTGAACTTCCTACTAGAGATGTGTACTTGGCCCAGAATCCTCCGTAACAGTCTGGGAATGTGCAAAGTGAACAGAGGAGCCAGAAACACATGATCAGGCTGCTGAACAGATTGTTAGGAGGGCTGCCATTTCTCATACCAGCTCAAATATTCACACAGGACAATGAGTTTGCAAATAAGACACTCAATTTGTGTGTGTGTGTTTATGTGTGTGCGTGTGTTAACGTATGTGCGTGTTTATGTGTGTGTGTGCCTTTCCCACTCCCACATCTTCTCCGGTATATGAAACGCATCCCCCCCATGCCAGTGGACGAGGTAATATGAATTTGTAATCATCAGACACTGTAAACTAAATTTAGTTTGTTAACACATCCCTGAGTGGTTCCAAAGGGCGCAAATTAGTATGTTTCTCCAGTGTAATTGTATTTTGTGCATTAAACAAACCATTACCATGCAGAAGCTTGGGCTTTGGGCCCACGGACATAAGAGGCCTAATCACAGATTCACCGACAAAGCATTTATTTAAAAAGTGCCTTGTTGACATGTGGATCGATTGGCAGTGAAGTGATACTCCTCTGAGGTGCTGTTTAAAGCAGAACACAGCTAGCGTTCTGCCCCAGAGGCAGAATCCTGGTGTGCTTTTGTTACACAACACAACATAGACTCACACATGGCAGGCCTAGCCAGCTGATTCTGTCCATAACCATATGAATGGCAACCAAACCAAAAAAAAGACAACCACCTGGACATGTCCTGAGACTCTATGGAAAACCATGGCAAGATACGTGTGCATATACATAAATAAATATAATGACGACTCATATGCACGCACACACACTTGGACTGGGATAAGAGAAACACAAGAACTGATAACAACACTATTTTCACTTACAGGTACATCCACATACTTTGAGGCAGCTTTCACCTTGAAATGAGACAGAGAGAGATTAGGTGAAAAGGATAGACTTGAGAGTCCAACTGTGCAACTTCCTTTCATTACAAAAGCTGTTTCATGTGAGTGTAGCTTCAGTGTGTGACTGCAGTATGCTCATTAAGTCAGTCATGTCAGGAACTGTAGTTGCAAAGTGTACTCAGAAGTTAATTAGACTTCTATAACAATGTTCAGGAAACCTACGAAAACCTGTTCCTGCAGTGGGAGTGTTATCATGAGAAAACTGAGGGAAAAGCTGTACATTATTTGAATAAGACTATTCCTACCCAATGATGAATAAAATAATTACAAGATCAGGGTCCAGTTCTGTATGCAGTGTACACTGAGAAAGAGGGGAATGAGAGAAGGAGTGCATTCTTACTGTGAAAGAGAGGAAGGAGGAGAAGAGAGTGCCCTCGTCATATCTGGACAGTTTGGCTAGGACACTATCTAGAATGACCACAAACTGACAGACAGGTAGTTGTGTTACTGGCAAGTCCAACACAATAAAAACAAAATTCATGTCATATCACTTTCAGATATGAGTAAGACAGTAACAGTACCTTTGCTACTAGTAAGGTGATCATCTCCTTCACAGTCTCCTCTATGAGAGCGTCAATTTGGGAATGGTACTGTCTCTGTAAGGAAAGAGACAAGTTAGTGACAATGTCAAGTGCAGCTTTCCTACCTTCCCTCCCCTTCTGTTTGTTGCTACCAGGTCTCACAGTAGGCCAATATGCTAATCAGTAGTGTGACAGCATTCTTATGTCTCCACGTGAGCCATGTAAAAGACCTCTGACTAATTCATTCTGCTCTGGTAATTGGTACCTGTCTCTAGATTGTGCGGATATGAAGACTCTCACATCTACTCCATGTATATTCAGTAGCATCTACACATATGTTAATGAAATCAAAACAAAAAGTATCGGAAGACTGGGGACGACTGCAATGGCGGCAAATTATACATTTGGGAACCAGGGGTGAGATTTCAATTGAATTGTTAGCCACGCTTAACCAATCTCTAACAAACGTTCACAGGACAGAGAAAATAAATGAAAGATAGAGACATGGTGATGGTGAAAACGCAAGTGACTACAGCAAAATCACATACTCAAGCAAAAGCAAAATCAGGAGCAATCGCGGTAAGTGCCATTGAAAAAATGTGCAAGTGAAAACCTTGACAGAAATGCTTATACAGTATGTACTACTATACAACATGTATTGTATTAGCACACCATTACATAATATGTGCATATAGAAAGAAATAGCAACATAGAAATGTTGATCTTAAGTGAGCTGGAGCTCTTGAATCCATGCAATTAAGAGAATACACCTCTAGCAAACAGTTGGTGAGCAAAAAAGGATTTTCCCAAAGTGCCTTGGTACTGATCCACGGTGGATAACTGATCTGTATATCCAGTTCCACATGCTCTGTGATATATCAGAGAAATCACTATTAGACATCAATAGAATCATAAACATTGTATTCCCTCTGGAATATAATAGGTGAAAACTTTACACTGATTCAAACACTGTGTAAATATGCATGTGAATATGCATGTTGGTGTGAGGCTGTGGAGGTGGACTGATATAAGATGGTATTGTATGTCTGATAGAAGGCCTACTGTACCTCCTGTCCCAGCTCCATGGCACACAGCTTGGCTGACTGGGACTTTGCATCCACCATCACGTTGAACATGGTGCAGATGGACTGAGGCACCCGGAAGTCTGTGGTCCGACTGCTCTTCTGGAGCTTGGCTTCAAAGGCCACCCGCGTCCTGGAGACAAGGAGATTAAGGAGAGAGGTTGCAAAACTATACACATACCCACAATGTGTGTGTGTAATTGTGTGTAAGCAAGTGTCTCATTCAGGCCCGTCCTCTCACCGTTTGATGCAGGACTCAATCATGTCGCTGGACATGAGTTTCAGCCTACTCTCCAGGTGTTTGCCAAACTCCTCCTCAGGCCAGTGCAGGTCTCTGATGAAGGTCTGTAGAGCGTCCAGCTTCCAGAACAGGTCCTCTGACGTCCCCGAGCCGTTACTGGACAGGAATCACAGGGCAAAGGTTATAGCACTGGTACCTAATATGGGGGGTAAAAGACTACATCAAGGGTCAAAGAGGATGGGGCAAATCCAGGTCTCAGAATTCCATTTATTTAGGTTATTTTTAACATTTACTGATGGGTTAAAATATTTTGAATGAAAAACACTATCGTCGACCTGTTCCTGGCCAATGTGGTTCTATGAATTGTGTTCTCCAAGGTACCAATCAGTGTATGGTAAAAAAAAATTGACAGACATGAATATGTATTTGACCAATCAATAACCACAGTGAGTTGAGTGGTTATTAGAACAAGGGAAAGAGTAGGGGTCCATGCACACTGTAGGTCAGTTAGTGAGTAAACTCTGGAAAAACACTATGAAGGGTGGGGTTGCTTTCCAATGCTGTGGAGGAGACTGTCCCACTCCCTGTCCCCTTCCCCTAAACCGTTTAAATAGAGAGAGCAGCTCTCTCCAGCCACACAGGGGCCTCCTGACAGCTAGTACCCATAGGTAAGAGCTCCAACACAGGGTAAACAGGGATTTGACCTCCCTTCCACAGACTGGAGGTCAGAGGGATATGATGGAAATAAACAAACAACACTTTTAAACTCTGGCTTTGGTTTGGCCTCGTTTAATAATGGTGTATCATTTTGCATGATTCCATTCTGTTGTTTTTTAATCAGCTTAAAAATATATTTGTGTCTTTCCACCATTCGGTTCAAAAACATGCTGTAGGAGAAAAATGAAAAGCTCTCCCTTTCGAAACACTGCCTACTTTAACCACACTCCCCATGCTAGGGCCTTGGCATGAACATGGCTGCCGATAGAACAACAACACTGGGGCAACTGGGGTCCAGGCAACAGAACATCAGATCACTGGGACAACTGGGGCCCTGGCAACAGAACATCAGATAACTGGGACAACTGGGGCCCTGACAACAGAACATCAGATCACTGGGACAACTGGGGCCCTGGCAACAGAACATCAGATTACTGGGACAACTGGGGCCCTGGCAACAGAACATCAGATCACTGGGACAACTGGGGCCCTGGCAACAGAACATCAAATCACTGGGACAACTGGGGCCCTGGCAACAGAACATCAGATCACTGGCAGTGTTTAACTACATATTTTAGAATTGGCTAAGCCTGTTTTTTCCTAATTATCAACCATGTGCTTGTGTAAATGAGGTATTTGAGAGTTTTCCTTTGAGGTGAGTTTTATCTTTCTGGCTTATTTACAGGATAGTAAACCTACGTCTAGATTAGGACTATCTTTGACAGAAAATGTATTCCTTTAATAACGATGGAGGTGAAAGGTGGTTGCGATTAGTTTGACTTCAGAAGCAACTTTTGGAAGAGACTTCCGCTACATCTCATTGGCTGTTGAGTGCTCATTTACAAGGTATCAAACCGGGGACTTGGAATCCAAAACTTGGCGACAGCCAGGGTCTCAGTCTGTTCTCACACACACGCACACACAGACACAGACTTTTAGTCGTAGGTGCTGAAGATGTTTCACTCAGGTTTGGGAAGTGGGATAGATAATGTATCAGGTGTAGCTCAAGGTGCAGGAAAAGTGCTTTTAATCACCATATCTAAACATACTGTAGATTTGCAATTATCTTTATGCTTTCTCCCTCCCCCTCGAGGAGCGCTCAGAGCTAACAGGTAGACATGGAGTTTTACAACTGACAGACTCACTAATGAAATGGGAAATGTCATATTCCGTCGATAACAAAGGGGGATCATTATCATGTGGTGAATGAGTTAACATGCTCTGCATTAGAGTAGGAGTGTATCTGAGAGGCTCATGCCTCAGTAAAGACACACCCCAGGAGACCAAGGGCTGATCAAAGCTCTCCAAATTCTGCAAGTTAGGCATGTTTGGTTTTATAAACTATTGTATGAATAAAATGCGATATATTAAATGTGATTAATTGACTACAATGTTTACCACAGCCAAAGTTTTATTGTAACCTATAGTGGAGTAGCTGCCATGAGCTAACTATACCAAAAAAAAACGCAACATGTAAAGTGTTGGTCCCATATGAGCTGAAATAAAATATTGCAGAAATTTTCCGTACGCACAAAACGGTTATTTGTCTCAAATGTTGTGCTCAAATTTGTTTGCATCCCTGTTAGTGAGCATTTCAACTTTGCCAAGATAATCCATCCAACTGACCGGTGTGGCATATCAATAAAATGATGAAACAGCATGATCATTACACAGGTGCACCTTGTGCTGGGGACAATAAAAGTCCATTCTAAAATGTGCAGTTTTGTCACACAACTCAATGCCACAGATGTTACGTTTTGTGGAAGCGTGCAACTGGCATGTTGGCAGCAGGAATGTCCACCAGAGCTGTTTCCAGAGAATTGAATGTTAATTTCTCTACCATAAGCCGCCTCCAACTCCATTTTAGGGAATTTGGCAGTACGTCCAAATGAACTCATAACCCCAAACCACATGTAAGGAGTTGTGTGGGAGAGTTCCTAGCTGATGTCAACGTTGTGAACAGAGTGCCCCATGGTGGGGGTCGGGTTATGGTATGGGTAGTCATAAGCTAAGGATAACGAACACAATTGCATTTTATAGATGGCAATTTGAATGCACAAAAATACCATGACGAGAACCTGAGGACCATTGTGAGACCAATTTTTTTTAAAGGTATCTGTGATCAAAAAATGCTTATCTGTATTCCCAGTCATGTGAATTCCATAGATTAGGGCCTAATGAATATATTCAATTGACTGATTTTCTCATATGAACTGTAACGTGCTAAAATCAATGAAATAGTTGCAAAATCCCTTAGGCCAGAGCTGACCCCATCGAAATTAAGACTGTTGGATATTTCTGTCCATCTTCAGAAGTTAAGCCAGACAGCCAGCGTCCCAGAGGACATGTGATATGTTCATGCCAAGAACATATCATGTGCATGTTTCATGTTTCAGGCTCCAACAGAGACTCAATACACACTGAGTCACATGTAGTTGCAATCCAGTTGGGTGTAGAAAAGCTAGGCATTGTTGGGAAGCTAACTGGCGGTAGATTTGTTACTTTGGGCATTTGGATGTTGACATTTGGTAGATTCAAATCAGGCAGATTACTTCTTAGGCTCTTGTGTAGAAACAAACAGAACAGAAAAAAATGTCCCGCAACTGGTAACGTGGATGTGTTTTAAAAGGGAAAGTGAAACAAACTAGATAAAAGCAATGCCAAGGAAAACAAATAAAATTGGTGAGGAAATTAGCAAAACAAATTAGTAAATTAGCACTAAAAAATCTGTTATTGAAATTAAACAAGTAAGGGTATCTTTGCATTGAATTGAAGAGGCAAATCTAATGGTGACAAATAATGTGTAAAGTGTATCCTATCAGCATTGAAGGGACTAATGACAAAAGATAGTTGACTTATGACAACTCAACATATGGTGACAACAAACTGCAATGTCATTCATACAAGGGGTACCATATGAACACTCCACGGCAGGGTTTTTCACTATCAATTAAGACCTAGACAACCAGGTGAGGGAAGTTCTTTACTAATTAGTGACCTTAATTCATCAATCAAGTACAAGGGAGGAGTGAAAACACGCAGACGGTCGGTCCTTCATGGAATGAGTTTGACACGTGCTCTAGGGAAACACTCAAGAAACATGTTTGCAACAATATTTTCAGATGATCTTACTTGCAATATGGACAAATATAAATAAATATATAGTAAATAATTGGGTTAATACTTATTAATAAGTACCACAACCTCCTCCCAGCTGCCCACTGCTCTGAGGCTAGGAAACACTGTTACCACCAATAAATCCACTATAATTGAGAATTTCAATACGCATTTCTCTACGGCTGGCCATGCTTTCCACATGGCTACCCCTACGCCGGGAAGCTTCAATGCCATACAACTCTCCTTCCGTGGCCTCCAACTGCTCTTAAACGCAAATAAAACTAAATGCATGCTATTCAATCGATCACTGCCCGCACCTGCCCGCCCGTCCAGCATCACTACTCTGTACGGCTCTGACTTAGAATACGTGGACGACTACAAATACATGGGTGTTTGTTTAGACTGTAAACTATCCTTCCAGACTCACATTACGAATCTCCAATCCAAAATTAAATCTAGAATCGGCTTCCTATATCGCAACAAAGCATCCTTCACTCATGCTGCCAAACATACCCTCGTAAAACTGACCATCCTACCGATCCTCGACTTCGGTGATGTCATCTATAAAATAGCCTCCAACACTCTACTCAACAAACTGGATGCAGTCTATCACAGTGCCATCAGTTTTGTCACCAAAGCCCCATACACTACCCACCATTGCGACCTGTACACTCTCATTTGTTGGCCCTCGCTTCATACTCGTCGCCAAACCTACTGGCTACAGGTTATCTACAAGTCTCTGCTAGGTAAAGCCCCGCCTTATCTCAGCTCACTGGTCACCATTGCAGCACCCACTAGTAGCACGCGCTCCAGCAGGTATATCTCACTGGTCACCCCCAAAGCCAATTCCTCCTTTGGTCGTCTTTCCTTCCAGTTCTCTGCTGCCCATGACTGAAACGAATTGCAAAAATCTCTGAAGCTGGAGACTCACATCTCCCTCACTAGCTTTAAGCACCAGCTGTCAGAGCAGATTACAGATCACTGCACCTGTACATAGCCCATCTGTAAACAGCCCTTCTATCTACCTACCTCATCCCCATACTGGTATTTATTTATTTTGCTCCTTTGCACCCCAGTATCTCCACCTGCACATTCATCTTCTGCCGATCTACCATTCCAGTGTTTAATTGCTATATTGTAATTACTTATTATTTATTTCCTTAACTTACCTCATTTGCACTCACTGTATATGGTTGTCATAAGGTGTATGCACCAATTTGTAAGTCGCTCTGGATAAGAGCGTCTGCTAAATGACTTAAATGTAAATGTAAATGTAATATAGACTTTTTGTTTTCTTTTGTTCTACTGTATTATTGACTATGCTTTGTTTATTCCATGTGTCACTCTGTGTTGTTGTATGTGTCGAATTGCTGCACTTTATCTTGGCCAGGTCGCAGTTGCAAATGAGAACTTGTTCTCAACTAGCCTACCTGGTTAAATAAAGGTTAAATAAAAATAAAGTTTTTTTTTTTACACAATTGCCCACAAGTAGACATACTTCATGTGTGGATATCAACATATTTCATGTACAAATATATGGTACACATGATTACCAAAACATCAGAATATTTCTGTTAACATGAACAGGAAAGCCTGAAAACATTGACAGTAATTCAAGTTTGAAAACTGAAGATATTAGCATCTACCTATACAGTATGTCTATACTGCATTATGACTAGCCTGGGCATCAGTCGATTTCTACTATAGCCAACTTGAATGCAGAAACAGTAGCATCCGGGCTATGTAACCATTTCAATGGGGTGTTGATATTAGGGGTGTCCTTACTTGACAGGCTCCCAGGACTCTCTCTCGAAGCCCCTGTGGATGGACTGGGCGATGGATGACTCCATGAGGTCCACATATCGCACCACCAGTGGGGCATATAGGTCCTGCAGGTGTTTGTGGAACTGTCCATTGCACAGGTTATCTGAGACAGGACAGAGCATATAGGTCAGATGAAGTCATTCATTCAAATGTAACACCATCGGAACAGTCACCTCCAAAATGATAGGCACCCTTGATAATAATGAGCAGAAAAACGTGTCTAAAATAAATAACATTAATATTAGTCTAGCTCGCTATAAGCTACCATACCAGATTTTCTCTCTTTTGTATATTTTGTATATTGCCTCCTTCTTTCCACTCCTCTCCTCTTTTGACCTCACCCTCTCACCTTCCCCCCCTACTCACAAGGCAGGCAATACGCTCGACCTCATCTTTACTAGATGCTGTTCTTCCACTAACCTCATTGCAACTCCTCCAAGTCTCCGACCACTACCTTGTATCCTTTTCCCTCTCGCTCTCATCCAACACTTCCCACACTGCCCCTACTCGGATGGTATCGCGCCGTCCCAACCTTCGCTCTCTCTCCCCCGCTACTCTCTCCTCTTCCATCCTATCATCTCTTCCCTCTGCTCAAACCTTCTCCAACCTATCTCCTGATTCTGCCTCCTCAACCCTCCTCTCCTCCCTTTCTGCATCCTTTGACTCTCTATGTCCCCTATCCTCCAGGCCGGCTCGGTCCTCCCCTCCCGCTCCGTGGCTCGACGACTCATTGCGAGCTCACAGAACAGGGCTCCGGGCAGCCGAGCGGAAATGGAGGAAAACTCGCCTCCCTGCGGACCTGGCATCCTTTCACTCCCTCCTCTCTACATTTTCCTCCTCTGTCTCTGCTGCTAAAGCCACTTTCTACCACTCTAAATTCCAAGCATCTGCCTCTAACCCTAGGAAGCTCTTTGCCACCTTCTCCTCCCTCCTGAATCCTCCCCCCCCTCCTCCCTCTCTGCAGATGACTTCGTCAACCATTTTGAAAAGAAGGTCGACGACATCCGATCCTCGTTTGCTAAGTCAAACGACACCGCTGGTTCTGCTCACACTGCCCTACCCTGTGCTCTGACCTCTTTCTCCCCTCTCTCTTCAGATGAAATCTCGCGTCTTGTGACGGCCGGCCGCCCAACAACCTGCCCGCTTGACCCTATCCCCTCCTCTCTTCTCCAGACCATTTCCGGAGACCTTTTCCCTTACCTCACCTCGCTCATCAACTCATCTCTGACCGCTGGCTACGTCCCTTCCGTCTTCAAGAGAGCGAGAGTTGCACCCCTTCTGAAAAAACCTACACTCGATCCCTCCGATGTCATCAACTACAGACCAGTATCCCTTCTTTCTTTTCTCTCCAAAACTCTTGAACGTGCCGTCCTTGGCCAGCTCTCCCGCTATCTCTCTCAGAATGACCTTCTTGATCCAAATCAGTCAGGTTTCAAGACTAGTCATTCAACTGAGACTGCTCTTCTCTGTATCACGGAGGCGCTCCGCACTGCTAAAGCTAACTCTCTCTCCTCTGCTCTCATCCTTCTAGACCTATCGGCTGCCTTCGATACTGTGAACCATCAGATCCTCCTCTCCACCCTCTCCGAGTTGGGCATCTCCGGCGCGGCCCACGCTTGGATTGCGTCCTACCTGACAGGTCGCTCCTACCAGGTGGCGTGGCGAGAATCTGTCTCCTCACCACGCGCTCTCACCACTGGTGTCCCCCAGGGCTCTGTTCTAGGCCCTCTCCTATTCTCGCTATACACCAAGTCACTTGGCTCTGTCATAACCTCACATGGTCTCTCCTATCATTGCTATGCAGACGACACACAATTAATCTTCTCCTTTCCCCCTTCTGATGACCAGGTGGCGAATCGCATCTCTGCATGTCTGGCAGACATATCAGTGTGGATGACGGATCACCACCTCAAGCTGAACCTCGGCAAGACGGAGCTGCTCTTCCTCCCGGGGAAGGACTGCCCGTTCCATGATCTCGCCATCACGGTTGACAACTCCATTGTGTCCTCCTCCCAGAGCGCTAAGAACCTTGGCGTGATCCTGGACAACACCCTGTCGTTCTCAACTAACATCAAGGCGGTGGCCCGTTCCTGTAGGTTCATGCTCTACAACATCCACAGAGTACGACCCTGCCTCACACAGGAAGCGGCGCAGGTCCTAATCTCGGCACTTGTCATCTCCCGTCTGGATTACTGCAACTCGCTGTTGGCTGGGCTCCCTGCCTGTGCCATTAAACCCCTACAACTCATCCAGAACGCCGCAGCCCGTCTGGTGTTCAACCTTCCCAAGTTCTCTCACGTCACCCCGCTCCTCCGCTCTCTCCACTGGCTTCCAGTTGAAGCTCGCATCCGCTACAAGACCATGGTGCTTGCCTACGGAGCTGTGAGGGGAACGGCACCTCAGTACCTCCAGGCTCTGATCAGGCCCTACACCCAAACAAGGGCACTGCGTTCATCCACCTCTGGCCTGCTTGCATCCCTACCACTGAGGAAGTACAGTTCCCGCTCAGCCCAGTCAAAACTGTTCGCTGCTCTGGCCCCCCAATGGTGGAACAAACTCCCCCATGACGCCAGGACAGCGGAGTCAATCACCACCTTCCGGAGACACCTGAAACCCCACCTCTTTAAGGAATACCTAGGATAGGATAAAGTAATCCTTCTCACCCCCTTAAAAGATTTAGATGCACTATTGTAAAGTGGCTGTTCCACTGGATGTCATAAGGTGAATGCACCAATTTGTAAGTCGCTCTGGATAAGAGCGTCTGCTAAATGACTTAAATGTAAATGTAAATGTATATCTGATGGCTATATATATATATATTTATATTTTAGACCAGGCAAGTTTCCTCTAGATTCAACTGGTAAAAAGGCAACGCTAACACAGACCAAGGGAGATAAAATGGAGGCCAGTGTGTGTTAATGCGATGGCTCATGGCTCCAAACAGTGGGTCTGTTTTCCTCTTTATCCCTTTGGCGCTGTGTGTGTGTGTGTGTGTGTGTGTGTGTGTGCTCGTGTATAGAAGTCAAGGTCGATGATACACAGTAGGTGCAATGTTTATTTTGTTCCCTGATTGTCGCTCTCCAATTAGCCACTTGAGTGGCTGCTGTACACTTCGATGTATTTGTCCAGGAGTGAGGATGCAGGGCTCGCCCTACTCCCAGTCACCACTGTTTTAGACCTCATTAACTGCTTGAATGGTGTCCGACTTTGGCGCCTATCTGGTGCTAAGGCTATTTCATGACACATAAGCTAGCTGCTTCAGGGAGACAAAACAAATGACCTTCCATGTAAAATTCCCCTGTGGTATGGTTTGGTAGTATTGGGATGCTGCTCTGTGTGTGTACTGTGTTATTGTGCTCCTGTAAACCACTGGAGAAGCCTGAGGGAGATGGATGCTTGATATCACGGTGGCAGATTTACATTTCCAACTATACTGTCAAAGTCATGGAAATCAGAATTACTAGTATTACATGGGATTAGTCCATCTGTGTATGCTACAGTCCATCAAACATACTGTATGCAAAGTGTACACTATGAAATCTAATATATCATGAAATTTGTGGAAATTCATGCAGGAGAACATAACACATTAGATCTGGTAAAAGATAATACAAAGAAAAACATGCATTTTTTTGTACCATATTTAAAATGGAAGAGAAAGGCCATAATGTATTATTCCAGCCCAGGTGCAATTTAGATTTTGGCCACTAGATGGATGCAGTGTGGAAAGTTTTAGACTGATCCAATGAACCACTGCATATCTGTTCAACATGTTGTATCAAGACTGCCCAAATGTGCCTAATTGGTTTATTAATACATTTTCAAGTTCAGAATTGTGCACTGTCCTCAAACAATAGCATGGTGTTCCCACATGCTTCAAGAGGGCCACTATTGTTCCTGTTCCCAAGAAAGCTAAGGTAACTGAGCTAAACGACTACCGCCCCGTAGCACTCACTTCCGTCATCATGAAGTGCTTTGAGAGACTAGTCAAGGACCATATCACCTCCACCCTACCTGACACCCTAGACCCACTCCAATTTGCTTACCGCCCAAATAGGTCCACAGACGATGCAATCTCAACCACACTGCACACTGCCCTAACCCACCTGGACAAGAGGAATACCTATGTGAGAATGCTGTTCATCGACTACAGCTCGGCATTCAACACCATAGTACCCTCCAAGCTCGTTATCAAGCTCGAGACCCTGGGTCTCGACCCCGCCCTGTGCAACTGGGTACTGGACTTCCTGACGGGCCGCCCCCAGGTGGTGAGGGTAGGCAACAACATCTCCTCCCCGCTGATCCTCAACACGGGGCCCCACAAGGGTGCGTTCTGAGCCCTCTCCTGTACTCCCTGTTCACCCACAACTGCGTGGCCACGCACGCCTCCAACTCAATCATCAAGTTTGCGGACGACACAACAGTGGTAGGCTTGATTACCAACAACGACGAGACGGCCTACAGGGAGGAGGTGAGGGCCCTTGGAGTGTGGTGTCAGGAAAATAACCTCACACTCAACGTCAACAAAACTAAGGAGATGATTGTGGACTTCAGGAAACAGCAGAGGGAACACCCCCTATCCACATCGATGGAACAGTAGTGGAGAGGGTAGCAAGTTTTAAGTTCCTCGGCATACACATCACAGACAAACTGAATTGGTCCACTCACACTGACAGCGTCGTGAAGAAGGCGCAGCAGCGCCTCTTCAACCTCAGGAGGCTGAAGAAATTTGGCTTGTCACCAAAAGCACTCACAAACTTCTACAGATGCACAATCGAGAGCATCCTGGCGGGCTGTATCACCGCCTGGTACGGCAACTGCTCCGCCCTCAACCGTAAGGCTCTCCAGAGGGTAGTGAGGTCTGCACAACGCATCACCGGGGGCAAACTACCTGCCCTCCAGGACACCTACACCACCCGATGTTACAGGAAGGCCATAAAGATCATCAAGGACATCAACCACCCGAACCACTGCCTGTTCACCCCGCTATCATCCAGAAGGCGAGGTCAGTACAGGTGCATCAAAGCTGGGACCGAGAGACTGAAAAACAGCTTCTATCTCAAGGCCATCAGACTGTTAAACAGCCACCACTAACATTGAGTGGCTGCTGCCAACACACTGTCATTGACACTGACCCAACTCCAGCCACTTTAATAATGGGAATTGATGGGAAATGATGTAAATATATCACTAGCCACTTTAAACAATGCTACCTTATATAATGTTACTTACCCTACATTATTCATCTCATATGCATACGTATATACTGTACTCTACATCATCGACTGCATCCTTATGTAATACATGTATCACTAGCCACTTTAACTATGCCACTTTGTTTACTTTGTCTACATACTCATCTCATATGTATATACTGTACTCGATACCATCTACTGTATGCTGCTCTGTACCATCACTCATTCATATATCCTTATGTACATATTCTTTATCCCCTTACACTGTGTATAAGACAGTAGTTTTGGAATTGTTAGTTAGATTACTTGTTGGTTATCACTGCATTGTCGGAACTAGAAGCACAAGCATTTCGCTACACTCGCATTAACATCTGCTAACCATGTGTATGTGACAAATAAAATAGGATTTGATTTGATTTGATTTGGTACACTTTCACTGTAATAGCTACTGTAAATTGGACAGTGCAGTTAGATTAACAAGAATGTAAGCTTTTTGCCCATATCAGATATGTCTATGTCCTGGGATTTTATTTTGTTACTTACAACCTCATGCTAATCACATTAACCTACGTTAGCTCAACCGTCCCGCTGGGGGACACCGATCCCGTAGAGGATAAATGTCAATTTATCATTTATCAAAATACCATTAATTTCATCCTTCTTTTTGGCTTGTCTCCAGATGTTCTTGTTTCTATGATCATTGCAATGTGAATAACCAATCAGCTGTTTAAAAAAATCCAACTATGAATGTGGCCAATTGTGCAGCAGTAACAAGTGAGCATAACAAGCTGTTCCAGTCCAAGTCCATTAAGCCACTGCAGGTGAACAACAGACTACATTACATTCTTCCAGACTCCTGGCTGACAAACTAGAATGAGACATTCCCCTGGGACAATTAGCCCAGTGCAGGTTCACTTCACAAAGTGTTTCTCTTCTGACGCATGCTTCCAGAACCCTGGACAGCGCTCCTACGGCAACTACAGTTCATCAATTCTATTTGTCACATGCACCGAATAATTACAGGGCCCACAGCAACCATTTCAATTTTAGTTTCAGCTCTTAGTAAGAAGCTCCCACAGTGCTGCATTGTCCTCTTAATTACCTTCATCCGTTTCATTACACTGGAGACAAATGCAGAAAGGATCATGCAGTGTGAAAGTAATATTAGATCGGAACATATTCTCCTCAATTTGGATCTCAACACTAGGTTTTATTTTCTCCAGTTCGCCAAGATCAACCACAATGAACATTCAATAAAAACCCAGTCCTATGTGTCATGAATGCTCCAGACTGTGTGCTGTATGTGCTGTGTGTGCTGTATGTGCTGTATGGTTTGGGAGTGCTAAACGCTGTGTGTGTTTGTTCATAATGTAGCCCTGGTCCAGGGCCTGGGCCGGGGTTGGAGTCACTCACAGTCGGTCCTCAGAAAGTCATTGAGCAACTGGAAGAGAGGGAAGCTGTCCCAGCTGTCAGGGGGCTGAACCTCCAGTGCAGCATCCATGTCCACTGCATACAGAGACAAGAAGGTCTCTGCATGCTCCACCATCAGGTCTGACCACCACGCAAATGCCTAGAGAGAGAGGAGTGAAGGAGAGAGCGAGGGAGAGAAAACAGAGAGATGGGGAGAGAGAGAGTGTAGAATGAAAGAGAAGAGAGGAATACATAGAAAAAGAGGAAGGAGAGAAGAGGGTATGAAAGAAAGAGATACAAGGAAGAGACAGGAATGTGCAGATAAAGTTTGATGAAAAACAAATAGAGGGTGAAAGAGGGCAAAAGGGAGGCAGGTGGAGAAATAGACAAAGATAGAGAGACAAACAAATTGAGGATAAGAGTATGCAACTATAATACAAGCCTCAAAGTGTCATTCTCTAGAGAGGAAAGGAAGATAATGTTACTCCACCGATCTATATAAGGGCTCTTTTCTTCACAATAAGAGTCAAGTTGTCACCTCTGAGGCATCACACCGAGATCTCTGGGGGACACTTTACAGCTTTGAGCACAGTGTTTAAGTTCTGCACTCGAGCACGGCTAAGCGTGCGCTGTTCTGTTGGCCCACAGAGCGAAACACAGAGAACTGCATAGATACGGCTCCTTGACTAAGTCATTCATACAGAGCTGCTCAGAGCCTCCCCATAGGATAGACAGAATCAGTGGAGTGACAGAGTTTGGAACAGGCTGGTCTCATGCAGGTTAACACTCATCCTCCCATGCTCCCCCTCTCCCTGCCCGTGGTCCTCTGGGCCAGTAGAGGACTTGGCCATCAGCCATTCACATCGTCACACCTCTGTGATGTGAATGTTCCCATGGGCGTCATGCACTCTGGCATGGGACGGTTGCCATGACAGCGCCAGCAGCAACCAGCAACAGACTCAGGGTCAAAATGGAGAGGCTCATAACAATAAATAAAACTGTCATTACAGGCCTCAAGCAGTGGGAGGATTCAGCTACTGATTCTTCACATTGGCTGCTAAATTGGGTAATAGTTAGGGTTGGTTTAATTTCCATTTGTCAATTCCTGAACTGTATTCGCCATGGCATACACTATACACAGAAACATTACTAGATTTGCCAAATTACTAGAATAAAAATGTAATTGACTCAAACTGACTGGTACATGGATGAGGTGACTGAGGGTACTGGGTTGAGAAGGAGTGGAAGATGTGTCTATTTCTGGTTATGCTGGTCTACTGATGTTGTTGGTGTTAATTTCCGATGGGAAAATTCACACAACAAAGCATTTTGAGAAATGCAAGAGGGGACATACGGGTCACGTTACCTCAGACAAATGACATGCTTTTTCCATTGAGAGTAATCAGGTCTACAATGGAGGAGGATCAGCTTGTTGGGTGGAGGTGACTGGATCACCTCTCTTACCTGTCACACAGCTTTCCCCAAACACACAGCACCACAGAGCAGGCCTTTCACTGACAGGATGGGACCAGAGTTGGCTGTGGCAGTTGGGGTGGACAGATAAAACTGCACCAGACGGGAGGGGTGGGGGCGATGTGATGTGGTCGGGGGGGATTTCAGTGGGAGGGATCTGAGTATGATAGACAGGGACACTGCCACAGTGCTTGTTGAGGTTTGCTTTATCACCAAATGCAACCCTTTGGGCTGCACAAGCACAACTCTCCAGGATGGGCTGAAAACAAGTATAAGGGAAGGCTATTACTAGGAAGAGAGATGGGAACAGTTAAGATCATCCCTGGGCATTTGGCATCTTCAGTACATCACATAATATGGGAGGTAGAGGGTGGCAGGGGTTAGGGGTCATGGCAAGTGGGGGGTGACTGCGGTTAGGGGTCATGGCAGGTGGGGGGGGGGCAGGGGTTGGGGGTCATGTTATCAGGATGTTATCAGGATCCATCACATACCTCTTTGCCCTGTCCGAACATTCCCCGCAAACAAAACAAACAATAAGAGAACAGGAAGGGATTAAGTCAGGTATACTTCTGTTCACATCCCCGTGTTTACTTTTTTCCATCTAATGGTTAGTTGGCAGGAAATATGTGATGTTGACAGTGAAAGAAAGACATGATCCAAACCAATGGAGAAAAAACAAATGATAGTTTAATTGACAAACCATACTCAAGAGCTCAACGTCTATTAAGAAATATGTCAACATTCTCTTTTGTGAGTAAACATAATATGCATGAGGAAAACCATGCACTTGGCCTAGCCTTCACATAATCAGTAGACACATTTGGTGTTTAAAAATGGGTCACTGAGTTCTGTAAATTCTCTTCATGTTTCCAGAAAGAGTACAAATGCAGTGTGAACAACAGGAAGGTAGTCTGAATCATCATCACACCCAACCTACACTACACTACACTACACTACACTACACTACACTACACTACACTACACTACACTGTTCTATACTACACTACAATACACGACACTACACTGCTCTACCAGCACCATGCAACTTCTGTTGGGGACACCCTCAATTACAGGAAGAGCAACTTGTGACATCACCACAAAAACCCTTATAGCGCCTAAGCTAGGATATGATTCAATTGGCTTAATTAAAGCCCTGTTGGGTATTCCCTTCTAGGAGGCTTGTTTAGGAAACAGAGTGACCAAATCAGAAGTCCCCCCGTCAAATTGTGCATTGCTCACCGTTGTCATCCCAAACGATGCCTGGTGCACATGAAATGGAGGAGTGAGAAGTGATGCAAACTTTTTGACCTTTAAACCCACACCTTGACCCCTTACCGTGCAGGCCAATGCGGTCTGGCTAGCATGCACTACTGAGATATGGAGATAAAAAGAACTGATATAAATACTGTACCGACTGTGACTGTAGCCTGTTAAACAGAGTCAGAGAGAATAAATGCCCCATGGTCCTTGTAGTTCTTAACACTCTGCTCTGATAATAACTGACCTTGGAATTATGTATGTGGGCTGTACTCACCTCTGCGTGATGCTCCTCGTTCTGTTGGAGGACCTCGATGACCAGCTCGGCCAGACGTATGGTGTCCTCCAGCTTTTTGGCAGGGGTGACTAAGCGCCCTACATTCTCTGAAGCACAAAGGTCACAGGTCAATATGGAGGGAGATACATGGCTGTAAAACTTCCCCTCAACGTTTGATCAACCTTATGCTAATGTTGTGCAAGTCTCCTAGGGCAACACTGTAATACAACCATCTCTAGAACACTGCAGGTATAATGAGACAAATTAAAACAGGGAAAACAACAGACAAGTTCCACAGTTAACATGCAAAATGTGCAGAACATTGTGCATCGCTCATGTTCGGTATGTGCTGACAGCCACACTTTGAATGTTTCTTACGTGAGACGCTCAAGTTTAACATGTGATATGCAAAACGACACTCCCTGAAGTCTGGTCATTTCCCCCTGCTAAGTAGGATAGCTGTGACAGCCAGGATAAATATAACCACTAAGAAAGTGTAGAGTGCAAGTATTGGCAGGTTTTTACATCAAATCCATCTTGAACAACAAAATACACAATGACAGTCTGCTGTTCACATTAGAGGTCTTCACAGATCCACCTGTACCCGGATACCAGAGACCAGAGTGGGTCCTGTTCCAGAATTTAAATAATGTCATGGGTCTGAGTGTCACGGGTCTCAGGTGTGTGTAATCTTGACTGACCCTGGAAGGGCCTGTACAGATCTGAACGCGACTGTTGCTATATAGAGAGAGAAAGAGAGAGAGAGACATTTCATCATGTAAGCTGCTGCTCTTACTTTTCACGAGAGTGTATCGATGAGCTTGTTGTTGGCCAATCATAAGTCATCAAAGCGGCAATAGGCTACAGTCATAGAGCCTCCGTGTGGGGCAAAAGTTAGGAGATACTGTATCTAATCAATGGAAGCTGGAATTAAAATGACTCAATTAAAAGTTAAAGGACAAGGATAGGCTACAACGACCAAGAGCCAACAGGTAGGCTGCTACTTAATATTCTGAATGGAGTTATTATTCGTAACTGTAGGATGAGAAGGCACATGCACTGAAGCATTAATGAACCTACTTAGCTAATGTTAGCTAGCTTAACTAGCTTCTCCCAGTTTGATGCAGTCAAGACAGGTACTACGTCATCATATTTGATGATAAATAACCTAGCTATTGCAGTTATTAGTCCACTATCGACTTGGTTGGTTGCGGTCTCGTCACTCGCTCACAGTATGGCCCCTCCCCCGCCTGCTAGAGCAACACGCCTCTCTCCCTCCTCTCACGTTTTATCAGCTCTGGCTAATAAAGTAGCTTTAAAAAAATCAATTTTCTGCTGCTTCCCTCACTCTGATCCGACTGCCTCTGGATCCGACCAGGTCTATACGAAACAGATCTCGTTGTCTTCGGCTCGATTCGGAACGGGTCTCTCCTTTAAAAAAAAAATGTATTTATGCATATCACGCCCGGGTGGGAAAGCCCCCAGATCCATCTTTGGACCCGTGAAGACCTCTAGTTCACATACTTTACTCAATGGAAACAAATTCAGTCTACAGCGATCATGTTACGAAACACAACCAAGGGACAAAACACAACCATCTCAACTGACCAATGAGGTTGTGATGAAATTACACATAAATGTATGCTTTTGAAATAAAGAAAATAATAATGAATATGGTGAAGAGATGGTATTTGTGAGAGAGAGAGAGAGAGTCAGCATAGGTAACTGGAGAACTGCGTAGGAGCCTATACAATAACATATTGGGTGCTCGTTCAGACTTCAGGGCATCTGAGTGTCAAACATCTTTACATATGCCTGATCTCTTCTTAATGAATCAGTCAGACAGACTTTTCACAACAACACTGACTTACTTGATTTATTTTGCACTTCTCAGTCCCTCTTTACAGTCCCAGTAAAATGGAGAGATTAATGTGACAATGTGGACTTCTACACTTGAAGAAATGAGGCAAAGACCATGTCCTCTGCTCGCTACTTCTGCTCTTTGTCCAGCACACACAACTGTCATTGTGCTAGTGAGGCTCTGTAGTAGCAGGGGTTTAATTAGCAGTGTACAGAAGTACAGCTCTGTGACGCACACACACTGGCAGAGCACTTTAAGCCCAGTGGTGTCTGTGGAATGGACAGTGGCCAGAGGATTGCCTCTGACTGTGTTGAAATTCTGGTCTGGTCACCAGTATGGATGGAGGGTTTAAAAGAATGCCCGCAAACACTACGGGCATTTCTTCCATTGGTCAATGAAGGGGCATGGGTGCTGGAGTGATACAGGTGAGGGGCAAGGCCAAACATCTAGATCTTCTATAACAGAAACTCAGTATTGCCACATTCTACAGTATAAGGGATGTCCGCTTCTTTTTTAGTCAGTGACTGATTTAGACCAGGGAAACCAGGTGTGAGTGCTGTCCAGTCAGTGACATTTAATGATCAATTACATCTCACACAGTGACACCAGCAAGACTGTGAACCTGAAACAGTCGGAAGTGACATTAATAATGATGACTATGTGCTATCGTGATCTATGATATCGTCTTGCTTCACTTATTTATCTCCAATGTATCAAAATTGCCATTGATATAACATTATGGGAAATATCAGCCAGAATATCCAAACCATTTCATCAGTCATAATGTGTAACCAAACTTTGATATGAGGTTTTTATTCAAAACGATTGCATTTTAGTACATTGGAGATGTTCATGCACCATCTCCAGAGGATGTGATACTTTCATTGCACAACTTGTGAATTCAAACACATAACTGCTATCTTACATGTATTGAAGCTTGCAATAAAGTTGTGCTACCTCTGCAGGTTTCAATCACACAAGTGAGATACTCAATGGCAATGGTCTGAATGGTCTTAAAATTGATCTCTCCGTTCATTTGTTTACTAATTTTCTCCATCTTCTCTTTTCCTCCCTTCCTCACTCCCTCACTTCATTTCCTCCCTTCCTCACTCCCTCACTTCTTTTCCTCCCTCCCTTCCTCACTCCCTCACTTATTTTCCTCCCTTCCTCACTCCCTCACTTCTTTTCCTCCCTTCCTCACTCCCTCACTTCTTTTCCTCCCTCCCTTCCTCACTCCCTCACTTCTTTTCCTCCCTCCCTTCCTCACTCCCTCACTTCTTTTCCTCCCTTCCTCACTCCCTCACTTCTTTTCCTCCCTTCCTCACTCCCTCACTTCTTTTCCTCCCTTCCTCACTCCCTCACTTCTTTTCCTCCCTCCCTTCCTCACTCCCTCACTTCTTTTCCTCCCTTCCTCACTCCCTCACTTCTTTTCCTGCCTTCCTCACTCCCTCACTTCTTTTCCTCCCTTCCTCACTCCCTCACTTCTTTTCCTCCCTTCCTCACTCCCTCACTTCTTTTCCTCCCTTCCTCACTCCCTCACTTCTTTTCCTCCCTTCCTCACTCCCTCACTTCTTTTCCTCCCTTCCTCACTCCCTCACTTATTTTCCTCCCTCCCTTCCTCACTCCCTCACTTCTTTTCCTCCCTTCCTCACTCCCTCACTTCTTTTCCTCCCTTCCTCACTCCCTCACTTCTTTTCCTCCCTTCCTCACTCCTTCACTTCTTTTCCTCCCTTCCTCACTCCCTCACTTCTTTTCCTGCCTTCCTCACTCCCTCACTTCTTTTCCTCCCTTCCTCACTCCCTCACTTCTTTTCCTCCCTTCCTCACTTCTTTTCCTCCCTTCCTCACTCCCTCACTTCTTTTCCTCCCTTCCTCACTCCCTCACTTCTTTTCCTCCCTTCCTCACTCCCTCACTTCTTTCCTCCCTCCCTTCCTCACTCCCTCACTTCTTTTCCTCCCTTCCTCACTCCCTCACTTCTTTTCCTCCCTTCCTCACTCCCTCACTTCTTTTCCTCCCTTCCTCACTCCTTCACTTCTTTTCCTCCCTTCCTCACTCCCTCACTTCTTTTCCTCCCTTCCTCACTCCTTCACTTCTTTTCCTCCCTTCCTCACTCCCTCACTTCTTTTCTTCCCTTCCTCACTCCCTCACTTCTTTTCTTCCCCTCCTTGACATATTTTCTTTTTTTTAGAAAAGAGGAAACATCATTGCAGGAAAGAGGAAGCATTTTAAGAGAATTCAGAGGAGGCCCATTGGTGGAGCTACTCCACAGATGAGTGGTCTTAACAGGAGGGCTAGAGAGGGGACTTTATAGTTAGGGTTACCACAATCACCCACTGGGGAGGGCTGCATCTCCATCACTGGAATGCAGTGCAGGTACAGGGGAAAATACAGGACAGGGGTATGGAGACATAACTCTGTCACAACATTCCTGTAACCTTCCCAGGCCGTGCCTCAGGAAGGCTGTGAGATGTTATGTTGTTATGGCTCTAACTGGGTTAGGATATGCTCATATATAGGATGGTGTCACCTGGATCCTGATCCTTCTTATCTTTCTGAGTTTTCTCCGCTAGGAGAGAGCAGGAGATAGGGAGAGCAGAGAAGAAGAGAGAGGGAAGGTGGGAGGGAGAGAAAGAGAGAGAGGAGTGGATAGTCAGTAATGAAAGCATAAGAGCAGGATAGAGTGGAAGTCTGGAAAAAAAGTGGTTGAGCAACACCTTTCACTCTTCACCCAAGGGATCTCCTCTCCAGATCTGATGTTAACCAGTAGTCAGACATAGACACACATATAGCTTCAAACAGTAAAACATATACAGACAGTGGTCCAAACATCCCCCCCAACCCCCCACCCACCCACCCACACACACACACACACACACACACACACACACAAAAAACATAAACATCCCAGGACATACAGTTTATGGTTGCCACTTCCTGTTCCTGTTGTCTTACCACTCTGGTCCCCAGTGTGAAATGATACAAACAGGGAAAGTCATGACAATGTTCCCTATGGTACAGTAGCTGTATGGTGTACCTGTATCATGTACTGTACCAGTGAGACATGGTACAACAGGACTGAGGGGGGTTTACACAGAAGCAAAGTAAAAATGCATTCAATTCGCAGACAGGCATGTGAACAGAAAACAAAGCTGACAGATACAGTAGATAAGATCTCTCATGATTGTCACAGACCGTTGGAGTCTTGGTCCTGGCTTGCCCTGCTAGGACCTAACAGACAGACACAGACCATGGGCTTGGATCTCTCACAGGTGGCTTTCACAGACAGAAGCAACGGATCAAAAGGAAAAGGACTTAAGAGAAGCAAGAACGAGAGCGTGAGAGAGATAGTTTAAGAGGGCAGCAAGGAATGGTGGTAATAGAGGGGATTGGGACGTGTGAACGGAGAGATGTTGAAAATAGAAAAAGATGGTTGAGGAAAGGGGAGGAGGAGGAACGGGTGGAGGAGGGTGGAGCAGGATGAAGAAGGTACTCACGAATGGTTAAATCCATCACTTGAGACGCCAAGCAGAAGACAGGATGCTCATACATTTCTCTCTTTTTCCCTACAAGAGAGGATCGGGGCATGCAAGAGGCTGGGGTCAGAGGAGGAGAGGTCAGAGCTCTAAGGGTAGCTGCATGTGGGGGATAGGGGTCCCCACAGGTTCCTCTGTGGAGATGGTGGTGGTGGAGGGTGGGGTTTGGCGGCTGGGGAGAAGGTTTGGGATGGGCCCGAAGTGCCGAATGTGGAGGAGAGGGGTGGTTGGACAAAGGGTGTGTGGGCTGGCGGTCGTCTTTGGACACACTTCTGTTTAACCATTCGTCATGCCAAATGGTATTAAGGTGGGAGACATTTCTATCAAGTTTGAGTTTTTCCCAATCAAGGCAACAAACAAGCACATGTTTATGAGAAACAGGATTTTTCTGCAGTATTTCCACTCCAAGATACTAAGGGGCATCTCCTTCAGTATCTTCGGCACCCTCAGGTATTTCTTTATAGAAACTGACCGGAATAGAGAAGAGCTGAATTTGAGACTAGAAATTTCCAGTAAAATAGTATAGGTGAGTGTAGTCAAAGCTACACACACACAGAAATATATTCCAACACATAATTTAGTTTGTAAGCCAGTTCTGTATGCCTAGTAAAGAAATCCTGGGACATGCAACGGACAAATACTGGGTTGCTGCAGAGGGCAATCCCAGCATGCCTTGTGTATTGGCCTTCCTGACTTGTGTTCACACTACAAGGGGCTTGGAGTGAAGCAGCAAAGCCAATAGACAAGGAGGAGGAAAGCAGAGGGGGGTAAGATGAACAGAAGATGAAGGTTATTTCAGAACAAAGGAGAGGAAACCAGGGAAGGTGGAATTGTTGCTTCAGAGCATCACCCCACCTTGAAGCCGCAACGGTGTGCAAGAGGAGAGGGACAGTGGGTTGACTGGCCCAGAGAGAAGCTGAGACATACAGGAGTCAGCTTAAAGATGGCAGATTCACGGGGAGTTGAATGCATTTTTACTTACTATACACATCTCTACTGTGCAAGTTCATTTAGGGAGCTATATCAATGTAAATTACACCTGTGAATAAAAAGAGTAAAAGTAAGAGCAGCCACATTAGGGGAAGATGGAGTATTTCTTCACTGTTTACTGTAGCTGGGATCAGAACAGTTTATTAATTCAAAGGCGCCAATATTACTTATCACATTGTGAAAATGATGTATGAAATCTCTGCTTCGCGTTATCTACTGCATTTTCAATACAATATAAATACAACACCTTATTTCCATTATTTGATTGTATTTCAATGTTTGACTTTCCTCTTAAAATGTCCCTGAGATCAGTTCTAAATGGAGAGTTCTCCCAAAACACAAACATGACATTTTATCCATTGCCTTCTAATTTCTAGTGCCAGTGCTAAAGATGATCTTTATCTTTTTTGGAAACCCAAACTGTCGCCAGATGCCATTCCATCTCACTTTATACACAGAAGATATCCACTAAACAAAAAAAATCTAGCTGTTTATCGGTCTTTCTGTGACCGCAGATAACTTTGGAACGAAGTTGCCTATAAATACACAGTTGCTGTAGCTTTCGCAATTGGACAAGCAAATGATAAAAATGATGCTTCAAAATAAAACCGAGATGACTGCACTAAAAAATACAGTCAGCCTGTTGGCTACATAGGCCTATGTACAATGTTTAAATCATATTGAAATCAATTTCATGTTCAGTCAATTGAGTTCAATTTGTAGGCTACACTGTCTAATTTTTACCTCAATATTTGTGTAACAACATGTGCGCAATGATGTGACAAATGAATCTGTAATTTAGTGCATTATTATAGGTAAGCAATAGAATAAGCTGCCTCAATATTTGCAGCCATAATGTGACAATATCTCTCAGCTAGGAGCGGATCCGTCGTCAGTATTGATGAATAATTATAATGTTAAGGTAAGATTTGAATGGAGAAAGCTGATCAGAGAACAGTGCTGCCTTTCTTTTGATTCTATCAGTATCGACACATGCTCCAACATTGTACTTAGCGATGCGTGGTCTTTTGGGAAACTCATGTTACATCGGGAATGATGCATCATTAAAATACTTGTAAGCCTAAATCCCATTGCTATCGGGAAACTGAGTCCTGATGTTTATTAAGAGGTCATGTCGTTTGAGTGCAACAGTTGACCTGCAGGGGCAATGTGGTAAAGCACCAGAGGGCATGATGTCTGTAGTATCTCACAACTGCTGTCTGATTGTGTCTTTTCCCCAAGTACTGTAGGCCACTGTGCAACAACAACGTGTGATAATCCCTATAGATATCAACGCTATTGTGGTAACAATGCTAGAAGGGAGACAAAAATGTTGACAGAACATAAATAGTACAGTACAGTACTGTGTGTGAAAGAGTGTAGGACACGGTGTGATGCTGCATTGTGTGTGTGTGTGGAGGGGTGTCAGTGTCATCTACCTTCTACTTTGGCATATTCTGAGAGGCGCTGGTAGTTGATCAAGGCTGCCTGCTCCAGACATTTACGGATGACTGTCTTCACCTCCTCCTGGGGCACAGGGGTGACGATATCCTTCATCAGCACCTGGGACAGAACAGAAGACATTGTAGAAAAAATACTTTTCCCCCTCTTTTTTTACCGCCAATTTCGTGGTATCTAATTGTTAGTAGTTACTGTCTTGTCTCATCGCTGCAACTCCCGTAACGGACTCAGGAGAGGCGAAGGTCAAGAGCCAAGCATCCCCCGAAACACAACCCAACCAAGCCGCACTGCTTCTTAACACAGCGCGCATCCAACCTGGAAGCCAGCCGCACCAATGTGTCGGAGGAAACACCGTACACCTAGCGACCTGGTCAGCGTGCACTGCGCCCGACCCGCCACAGGAGTCGCTAGTGCGCGATGAGACAAGGATATCCCTGCCGGCAAAACCCTCCCTAACCCGGACAACGCTAGGCCAATTGTGCGCGATGCCCCATGGGCCTCTCGGTAGCGGGCGGCTGCGACAGAGCCTGGGCTCGAACCCAGAGTCACTGGTGGCACAGCTAGCACTGCGATGCAGTGCCTTAGACCACTGCACCATCCGGGAGGCCCAATAAAATACATTTTTTGGGCTGTACCGCCAGGGCCAGCTCCAGGCATAAGCGATTGCCAGTTGTGGAAAAAGGTACTCAATTGTCATACTTGAGTAGAAGTAAAGAGACCTTAACAGAAAATGAAAAAAGGGAAAGTTACGCAGTAAAATACTTCCCAGTAAAACACTTCCCAGTAAAATACTTCCCAGTAAAATACTACTTGAGTAAAAGTCTAAAAGTATCTGGTTTTAAATGTCCTCGGATGGGGCCACAGTGTCTCCTGTCCCCTCCGGTCTCAGCCTCCAGTATTTATGCTGCAGTAGTTTGTGTCGGGGGGCTAGGGTCAGTTTGTTATATCTGGAGTACTTCTCCTGTCCTATTCGGTGTCCTGTGTGAATCTAAGTGTGCGTTCTCTAATTCTCTCCTTTCTTTCTCTCTCTCGGAGGACCTGAGCCCTAGGACCATGCCCCAGGACTACCTGACATGATGACTCCTTGCTGTCCCCAGTCCACCTGGCCATGCTGCTGCTCCAGTTTCAACTGACCTGAGCCCTAGGACCGTGCCCCAGGACTACCTGACATGATGACTCCTTGCTGTCCCCGGTCCACCTGACTGTGCTGCTGCTCCAGTTTCAACTGTTCTGCCCTGTTATTATTCGACCATGCTGGTCATTTATGAACATTTGAACATCTTGGCCATGTTCTGTTATAATCTCCACCCGGCACAGCCAGAAGAGGACTGGCCACCCCACATAGCCTGGTTCCTCTCTAGGTTTCTTCCTAGGTTTTGGCCTTTCTAGGGAGTTTTTCCTAGCCACCGTGCTTCTACACCTGCATTGCTTGCTGTTTGGGGTTTTAGGCTGGGTTTCTGTACAGCACTTTGAGATATCAGCTGATGTACGAAGGGCTATATAAATACATTTGATTTGATTTGAAATTTGATTTGATACTTTTAAGGACAGTGGTAGAAAAAATACTCAATTGTCATACTTGGGTAAAAGTACAAAGTAAAAATAATGTTATACATTAAATTCCTTATATTAAGCAAATAATAATAATAATAATAATAATATATGCCATTTAGCAGACGCTTTTATCCAAAGCGACTTACAGTCATGTGTGCATACATTCTACGTATGGGTGGTCCCGGGAATCGAACCCACTAACCCTGGCGTTACAAGCGCCGTGCTCTACCAACTGTGCTACAGAAGGACCACAAACCAGACAGCACGATTTTCAGATTTTTAATTAAGGACAGACAGGGTCACACTCCAACATCATTAACAAACACAATATTTGTGTTTCATGAGTCCGCCAGATCAGAGGCAGTAGGGATGACAAAGTGTTATATTGATAGGTAATTCTGTCCTGCTTGAGCATTCTAAATGTAAAAAGTACATATTTTCTTTAGGAATGTAGTGGAGTAAAAGTAAAAGTTGTCAAAAATATTTTTATTTTTTTATTTCACCTTTATTTAACCAGGTAGGCAAGTTGAGAACAAGTTCTCATTTACAATTGCGACCTATAAATGATTACTTATGTACTTTACACCATTGCTGATCGCTTAGGGCCCCAGGACGCTAGGGGGGCACCAACCCCTTTTTGGGGGGATTTTGTTAGTCACTATCACTCAGATATCATTAACATGCTTTAAGTAATGCAGAATGAATAGAATTGCATGAAACATGTTATACAATTGCAACATTTTCTCTCCGCCCCATGGCAAAATGTGTAGAACGGGGTCAATATAAATAGACTGGTGTCCATTTGATTAATTGTTCAGCAGTCTTATGGCTTGGGGCCTGAAGCTGTTCAGGACACTTTTGTTTCTAGACTTTGCACTCCGGTACCGCTTGCCGTGCAGTAGCAGAGAGAACAGTCTATGACTTGGGTAACTGGAGTCTTTGACAATATTTTGGGCCTAGTATATATGTCCTGGATGTCAGAAAGCTTGGCTCCAGTGATGTACTTGGTCGTACGCACTACCCTCTGTAGTGCCTTACGGTCAGAGACCGAGCAGTTGCCATACCAGGCGGTGATGCAACTGGTCAGGATGCTCTCGATGGTGCAGCTGTAGAACATTTTGAGGGTCTTGGGGACCCATGCCAAATCTCTTCAGTCTCCTGAGAGGGAAAAGGTGTTGTCGTGCCCTCTTCACACCTGTCTTGGTATGTTTGGACCATGATAGTTCGTTGGGGATGTGGACACAGGAAAAGGTGGACAGAGCATGCTCCCATTCTCATCGACGGGGCTGTAGTGGAGCAGATTGAAAGCTTCAAGTTCCTTGGTGTCCACATCACCAAAAAACTATCATGGTCCAAGCACACCAAGACAGTCATGAAGAGGGCATGACAAAGCCTATTCCCCCTACAGAGGGTAGTGCATACTGTCCAGTACATCACTGGGACCAAGCTTCCTGCCATCCAGCACCTCTCTACCAGGCGGTAATTATTTGTTACTGTTATTTTTGTTTATCTATTTTTCACTTAACACTTATTTTTTCTTAAAACTGCATTGTTGCTTAAGGGTTGTATGTAAGGTTTTCAGGTCTACAGTTTACTGTTAATGTAACTAGCCTGAATATACATTGTGTCATGTCTTTATGGATCTGATATTTTGTTTACTGTTAATGTAACGAGCCTGAATATACATGGTGTCATGTCTTTATCGATCTGATATTTTGTTCACTGTTAATGTAACTAGCCTGAATATACATGGTGTCATGTCTTTATCGATCTGATATTTTGTTTACCAGGCTTACTACTTGGTACCGCTGTTTTGCTCTGTTCCATTCATTCGCATTCACAGTTGTGTCCGTATTCTAAGCCAAACTGCTATTCAGTATTTTTGTTTGCATGTATGAATAACTAGGCCACTACTTTCAGCATTTAGTTTGCATTATTTTTGGTAAGACAGCTGTGTGTCCAGCTGTATTCACATAGGCTGTTTGTAATAGATGAATTGTCCTATCTATCTTGTAGCCTATATTCATTCCCAAAACGGCCTAGCTGTCGGGCGCTGTCCATTGTGCTGCAGATTTCAAAAGCACTCAATGAGTCTCGGCATGTGAACCTTATGTTTATTGTGGTATAGCGTGATTATATAAACCGAATTCAATATAATTCCAATGCAAGAACCTCCCAAAAATGTGCCCCATCGCCGATTTCAACTATTCCCTTAGTCACTTCTTCCTGGCGCCAGGTCTGGGAGGAGGGGGTGTGGGGGGGCTCAACCAAATCTCGCTTAGGTCCCACAAAAGACTAGAACTGGCCCTACAGTATGTACCACAAACGGGAAAAAGATGGGACTGCGCTTGTTGACCCTTCACTTCTAGAGAACAGGAGACAAACATCTGTTTTACCAAGTAGCCTATATTATAAACAACATAATATAGAAATCAAATAGACAACTATCCATACAATCTGGTCAATTTGGATGGAACATTTTAAATATTATTCCGTTTTTTTGTCCCATAGCCTAAAGGAAGGTATTTGTCCATGGTTAATAGAACATAAGGTAAGGCTAAAAAAGGGTGCATAATAACATACCCTCTCAAGCAGGGACAAAGTGGCTTTCAGGGCCCCCTCCGGTCGACCAAATGGAAAACAGTACCTGTGAAAGAAATCCAGTTTTATTTATGTAGGGTTTCTATGAAGGTACAGTACATTCGGAAAGTATTCAGACCCCTTCACCTTTTACACATTTTGTTACGTTACAGCCCTATTCTAAAATGGATTAAATCATTTTCCCCCCTCATCAGTCTACACACAATACCCCATAAGAACAACGCAAAAAACGGTTTTAAAACATGTGTACATTTATTTTTATTTTAAAAACTTTACTCAGTACTTTGTTGAAGCACCTTTGGCAGCAATTACAGCCTCAAGTCTACTCGCCTGAAGTGGCAGGGTAGCCTAGTGGTTAGAGTGTTGGACTAGTAACAGAAAGGTTGCAAGTTCAAATCCCTGAGCTGACAAGGTATAAATCTGTCGTTCTGCCCCTGAACAGGCAGTTAACCCACTGTTCCTAGGCCGTCATTGAAAATAAGAATTTGTTCTTAACTGACTTGCCTAGTTAAATAAAGGTAGAATAAAACATTTTGGGGGGGGGGGTTTCTCCCATTTTTCTCTGCAGATCCTTTCAAGCTCAGTCAAGATGGATGGGAAGCGTTGTTGCACAGCTATTTTCAGATCTCTCCAGAGATGTTCGATTGGGTTCAAGTCCGGGCTCTGGCTGGGCCACTCAAGGACATTCAGAGACTTGTCCCGAAGCCTGCGTTGTCTTGGCTGTGTGCTTACGGTCGTTGTCCTGTTGAAAGGTAAACCTTGCCCCCAGTTTAAGGTCCTGAGCACTCTGCAGCAGGTTTTCATCAAGGATCTCTCTGTTCTTTGCTCCATTCATCTTTTCCTTGATCCTGACTAGTCTTCCAGTCCCTACCGCTGAAAAATATACCCACAGCATGATGCTGCCACCACCATGTTTCACTATAGGGATGGTATTGGCCAGGTGATGAGCGGTGCCAGGTTTCCTCCAGACGTGATGCTTGGCATTCAGGCCGAAGAGTTCAATCATGGTTTCATTAGACCAGATAATCTTGTTTCTCATGGTCTGAGAGTCCTTTGGGTGCCTTTTGGCAAACTCCAAACGGGCTGTCATGTGCCTTTTACTGAGGCTTCCGTCTGGCCACTCTACCATAAAGGCCGAATTGGTGGAGTGCTGCAGAGATTTCTGTCCTTCTGGAAGGTTCTCCCATCTCCACAGAGGAACTCTGGTGCTCTGTCAGAGTGACCATCGGGATCTTGGTCACCTCCCTGACCAATGCCTTTCTCCCCTGATTGCTCAGTTTGGCCTGTCGGCCAGCTCTAGGAAGAGTCTTGGTGGTTCCAAACTTCTTCCATTTAAGGATGATGGAGGCCACTGTGTTTTTGGGGACCTTCAAGGCTGCAGAAATGTTTTGGTACGGACAATTCCTTCGACCTAACGGCTTGGGCGACCTAAAGCACTGTCAACTGTGGGACCTTATATAGACAGGTGTTTGCCTTTACAAATCATGTCCAATCAATTGAATTTACCACAGGTGGACTCCAATCAAGTTGTAGAAACTTGGAAAGGATGATCAATGGAAACATGATGCACCTGAGCTCAATTTCGAGTCTCATAGAAAAGGGTCTGAATGCTTATGTTTTTATTTTTTATTTCACCTTTATTTAACCAGGTAGGCTAGTTGAGAACAAGTTCTCATTTAGAACTGCGACCTGGCCAAGATAAAGCATAGCAGTGTGAACAGACAACAACAGAGTTACACATTGAGTAAACAATAAACATGTCAATAACACAGCAGAATTTTTTTTTTAAAGAGTCTATATACATTGTGTGCAAGAGGCATGAGGAGGTTGGCAAATAATTACAATTTAGCAGGTTAACACTGGAGTGATGGTCATGTGCAGGTAGAGATACTGGTGTGCAAAAGAGCAGAAAAGTAAATAAATAAAAACAGTATGGGGATGAGGTAGGTAAAATGGGTGGGTTATTTACCGATGGACTATGTACAGCTGCAGCGATCGGTTAGCTGCTCAGATAGCAGATGCTTAAAGTTGGTGAGGGAGATAAAAGTCTCCAACTTCAGCGATTTTTGCAATTCATTCCAGTCACAGGCAGCAGAGAACTGGAAGGAAAGGCGGCCAAATGAGGTGTTGGCTTTAGGGATGATCAGTGAGATACACCTGCTGGAGCGCATGCTACGGGTGGGTGTTGCCATCTTGACAAGTGAACTGAGATAAGGTGGAGCTTTACCTAGCATAGACTTGTAGATGACCTGGAGCCAGTGGGTCTGGCGACGAATATGTAGCAAAGACCAGTCGACTAAAGCATACAGGTCACAGTGGTGGGTGGTATAAGGTGCTTTAGTAACAAAACGGATGGCACTGTGATAAACTGCATCCAGTTTGCTGAGTAGAGTATTGGAGTATTGGAAGCTTGGAAGCTATTTTGTAGATGACATCGCCGAAGTTTGGCGGCGTGAGTGAAGGAGGCTTTGTTGCGGAATAGAAAGCCGACTCTAGATTTGATTTTAGATTGGAGATGTTTGGTATGAGTCTGGAAGGAGAGTTTACAGTCTAGCCAGACACCTAGGTACTTACAGATGTCCACATATTCTAGGTCGGAAACATCCAGTGTGGTGATGCTAGTCGGGCGTGCGGGTGCAGGCAGCGAATGGTTGAAAAGCATGCATTTGGTTTACCTAGCGTTTAAGAGCAGTTGGAGGCCACGGAAGGAGTGTTGTATGGCATTGAAGCTCGATTGGAGGTTAGATAGCACAGTGTCCAAGGAAGGGCCAGAAGTATACAGAATGGTGTCGTCTGCGTAGAAGTGGATCAGGGAATCGCCCGCAGCAAGAGCAACATCATTGATATATACAGAGAAAAGAGTCGGCTCAAGAATTTACCTTGTGGCACCCCCATAGAGACTGCCAGAGGACCGGACAACATGCCCTCCAATTTGACACACTGAACTCTGTCTGCAAAGTAGTTGGTGAACCAGGCAAGGCAGTCATTAGAAAACCCGAGGCTACTGAGTCTGCCGATAATAATATTGTGATTGACAGAGTCGAAAGCCTTGGCCAGGTCGATGAAGACGGCTGCACAGTACTGTCTTTTATCGATGGCGCACAGTACTGTCTTTTATCGATGGCGGTTATGATATCGTTTAGTACCTTGAGCATGGCTGAGGTGCACCCGTGACCGGCTCGGAAACCAGATTGCACAGCAGAGAAGGTACGGTGGGATTTGAGATGGTCAGTAATCTGTTTGTTGACTAGGCTTTCAGAGACCTTAGATAGGCAGGGCAGGATGGATATAGGTCTGTAACAGTTTGGGTCCAGGGTGTCTCCCCCTTTGAAGAGGGGGATGACTGCGGCAGCTTTCCAATCCTTGGGGATCTCAGACGATATGAAAGAGAGGTTGAACAGGGGGTTGCGCAATGGCGGCGGATAGTTTCAGAAATAGAGGGTCCAGATTGTCAAGACCAGCTGATTTAGGGGGACGGAGCTGTTGGCCGAGGTTGGAGTATCCAGGAGGAAGACATGGCCAGCCGTTGAGAAATGCTTCTTGAAGTGTTCAATTATCATGGATATATCAGTGGTGACCGTGTTACCTAGCCTCAGTGCAGTGGGCAGCTGGGAGGAGGTGCTCTTGTTCTCCATGGACTTTACAGTGTCCCAGAACTTTTTGGAGTTAGAGCTACAGGATGCAAATTTCTGCTTGAAAAAGCTGGCCATTGCTTTCCTGACTGACTGCGTGTATTGGTTCCTGACTTCCCTGAACAGTTGCATATTGCGGGGACTATTCAATGCTATTGCTTTATATATATATATATTTGCAAAAAGTAAAATTACCTGCTTTCGCGTTGTCATTATAGGGTATTGTGTTTAGATTGATGAGGATTTTTAAAAATGTAATCCATTTTAGAACAAGGCTGTAAATAGTGAAGGGGTCTGAATACTTTCTGAATGCACTGTATTCCTTCATCATAAGACCATTCTTTATCCCCAAGGAGTTCTATAATTTATAAATGACTAGCTTGTTCTTGAGATCAGAATGTAAGTAACATATAGCAGAGCACAGTGATTGGCATATGTCATGATCTACAATCTGTGATCTGATGAGTCCCATAGGCATGTCTGTGCCAGGGTCAGTTACAGACTTGGCAGTGAGTACAGTACACACCTGAAGTGTGTGATCTGGTTCTCCAGCAGAACACGCAGCCTCTCCTTGATATCCTCAAAGCGCTCCTTCTCCTCCACAGTCACCGTCCCTATCCCGTCAGGCCTGAGGGACATACAGTACCATAGAGTTTATATGGTTGGAGCATGGGGCAGGAAACACCAAGGTTGTGGGTTTCATTCCCACATCGTCCACATATTGAACAATGCATATACATTATGTATTAATTGGAAGATCCCGTTGGACAATTTTTTGGGCTAAATGTTATTTTAGAATTATCATAATATCCCAAATCAGAGTAGGCAGTATTGCCACCACTGACACAGTAATCACAGGGGTCACACACAAGGGTCAAACAGTCACTGGAGGTCTAACTGAGAATTTCAGCTAACATACAGTAATACACATGTAGTATGTAGTTATACGTCCACAGCAGAGCCTACAGTACAAATCCAGCGTATGTGTGGTGTATTCTACAGGTAAAAGCCAGCCAGCTATCTGGGAGAGTGGGGCCAGTGGTATCTCAGAGGATGGTTACGGGGGTGGGAGGGGGGATCCCCCTGCCCTTCACACACCCCTATGGCAAGCTGTGGCCCCCATCGTGTCTGACAGGAGGAGTATCCCTCCCCATCTCCCTCCTCCTTTCTCACTGTCCTTCACTGAGATGAAATCCTGGGCCCGGTGACAACAAGCATGTCACGTCTCCTGCTCCTCAAGCCGCTGTCACGGCGACCAGTGCCTCCTCTGTCACATGCACTCACGTTCCCCTGTGCTCACGTTCCCCCATCCTCAGCCGTGTCACTAACTATAAGGAGATAGGCCCCTCACCCATGCTCCCTCTATGTGTGTGTGTTTCAGGCTATGATTGTCAGTGTGTGTTTTTGTGTGTGTCTTCATCTGAGGCATGTCATAAGCAATAAAAAGCCCAAGCTTTTAATAACATGGTATGTGATGTGAAAACTCAGAAAACAAATTTGATAATTTCACACTAATTATGCCTAGCCTTATTTTGTTCTCCTACACGGCTTTCATAATGTTTTCAAAAACTCTATTGTCATGACTACATTGAAATGAGTTGTCATTTGTCACAGAGCGATCAGAGAAACTAATAATATCAGAGGAACACCACATCAGAGGTCTCTGCTTATTTCAAAAGTATGTGACTGGAAATGAATTACAGCCAAATCACAAGTTGACTCGTACATCCAATTTAAAAAGATAAAAGCCATATTTAACTGGTATTTTTAACATTCAAACACCACATTTCCAAAGCATTACCTAAACTAACTGGAGGTGGAATTAAATAAATTCCAACCCTTAAAATTCTATTTACTCTTAATTTACTCCCAGGCTACTGTACTCCCTATAATATTCAGTCCATGCCCTGTGGCTATAAGGCTATTAGGTTGTGGGTGGGTGAGGGGAGTAAGGGGGGGTCAGGGTAGTGAAGGGGGTCATGGCCAGAGAGGGGTTTCTCTTGCGGGCAGCACGGGGCTGTCATGGTCATGGGGACTGGAGGCGGGCTGGCTGTGGCTTGGGCTCGGACAGTGGCAGGAGACACTCGCCCGTCACCCATGATGACCTGTCATCCTGTCATCCTTGACCTTCAGGCAGGCCGGCTGGAGAGCTCCCACTACAGTACACTACACCCCCCTCCCTCCCTTATTTTCTCTCTCTCTCTCCATCCTTCTTTCCCTCTCCCTCTATTCCTGAACCTCTCTCTCTTTTCCTCTCATTTTCCCCTCTCGCTCTCCACCCCCACTCCCATCCTCCTGTCTTGGAGCTACTCCCGTCTCCCTGTCTAGCCTGATCATAACAGGACTCAAACAGACAGCCCACCTCAGCTCGATCACTGTCTGTTACAGGATGGGGGAGGGGTGGAGGGAGGGGTAGATTGGGTAGGAGGAGTGTCAGATTGGGGCAGACTGGTAGACTGACAGACAGCTGCCCATGACCTTCGCCCCTCAACACTGTAGTGACACTCGCTTGTTTATGTTGACTAGAGATCAAGCCATTATTATGACATACAAAAGTCTGGGCAGATGTACACAAACACACAAGTACAAACAAGCTTACATATGTATGAAAGTACACATGAAAACACAGACATTTTATTATTTAAAAAACTCTTGCAATACTCATGAATTATTTCAATATTTCAAATACAGTATTTAATCTTGTTAAAAACAAACACTCATGTCACAAAGGTCGAATGGGAGTCACAGTGGATCTATAAGTGAGGAGGAATACACATTCACATGTTCGTCAGAACTTCCTATTTTCTAGTTGTGATGTCAGAAAAACAACTTTGTTTCAGTCAAAACAGCATTTGTTGTCTTTTTTTGAGTTGAAATGTTCAAAGTCAGAGGTGAAACGTCACAACCCGGCCTACAACACTTGTGTGAAAGTGAGAGAAGCACCACAGACTCTTACCTTCTGGGACTTGGAGTACTTTTACCCCCCTAAACTCCATGATTTTGAGTGGGGGGTAAAGGTAGTTTGAAGCTCTGCCTCGGTTACGGGCCAGTTTAGCAACTCAGACAGTCTCTGACTACAGGTTACATGAGGGAGAGGCAGGGGTGATGTTATGAGAGCAAGCAAGGAAAAACAGAGAAGAGAAAAGTAATGGCAAACAAAAATAATAGACAATGACAAACAATTAATTGACACCAGAAGAACAGACAACTAAGAAAGAAGAACAATTTAATAATATACACAAATCCCAACTGAACACGAGACCCTTAAAATCATAAGTGACTGAAAAAAGTTATTTAAAAAATAATATTAGAGAAAGTAAGCTTTGACTGATACAACAAACAACAAGCATGGGATGTTGGGTGGAATACACACTGGGTTAGAGTCTTCTCTGAATGAAATTGATTCTTCGTAGAAGGTTGGTGATAGAGTGGCTTCTCTGAACAGGGATTCTTGGTTTGCTTTCATAAGCATAACATGACATTCATACGCATAACACGCATAACATTTATGACACACACAAAGACAGAGAGACAGGGAGACAGAGAGACAGAAAGAAAGAAAGAAAGAAAGAAAGAAAGAAAGAAAGAAAGAAAGAAAGAAAGAAAGGAGGGGAGATAGCATAGAAGGAGAGCTGTATGTCAGTTTTCTGTACCTGTTGCCGTGGACGTGTGAGGCACAGAAAGCAAAGCTGTAGTGTAGCAGGGTGGGGTCAATCATAGCCCCGTTCTCCGCCCGCTCCAGCAGGTCGCCCAGGTAACACAGGTGTCTGTGACACCCCCGCACACCATTACGAGCACAGTACTCATCCATGACAAACACCTGGCCTGGACTGAGCCAGCCCTGCAAAATTGACAAAGGAGGGGTTCAATGACAGAATTACTTATATGGGAACACATCCCAAAGCAAAAGAATGAGGGAACCACTAGACTTAACTTTCCTCACCAAACAGGAGTAAGAGTCATTGAGCCTGTGGTCCAAGGTGAGGCGCTGGACCATCTCAAATAGGGAAGAGTGGTCGAAACTACAGGGGTTGGCTGAGATGAACTCATCCATGCCGTGTTTCTGTGCCCGGTCCGCGTCTGTGTCCGTCCACCCCAGAGAGAGAGAGAGAGAGAGAGAGAGAGACAGCCAGCACACATGGAGGGAGAAATAGGATCCAGAGAGGAGTTAGATATATCAGAGGATGTGAATTGCTGAAGAAGTGAGAGGGTGAGAGAGCGTCACTCAAGCAGCGAAAGGGCCCTATTCTATCAAAACCATTAAGCAGGTTTACATGAGACACAAATACTGTATATACACAGTACCAGTCAAAAGTTTAGATACACCTACTCATTCAAGGGTTTTTCTTTATTTTTACTATTTTCTGCATTATAGAATTATAGTGAATACATCAAAACTAAGACATAACACATATGGACACAAATGTTAAACAAATCAAAATATATTTTATATTTGAGATTCTTCAAAGTAGCCACCCTTTGCCTTGATGACAGCTTTGCACACTCTTGGCATTCTCTCAACCAGCTTCATGAGGAATGCTTATCCAACAGTCTTGAAGGAGTTCCCTCATATGCTGAGCACTTGTTGGCTGCTTTTCGTTCACTCTGCAGTCAAACACATCCCAAACCATCTAAATTAGGTTGAGGTTGGGTGATTGTGGAAGCCAAGTCATCTGATGCAGCACTCCATCACTTTCCTTGGTCAAATAGCCCTTACACAGTCTGGAGGTGTGTTTTGGGTCATTGTTGAAAAACAAATGATCGTCCTACTAAGCCCAAACCAGATCGGATGGTGTATCGCTGCAAAATGCTGGGGTAGCCATGCTGCTTAAGTGTGCCTTTAATTATAATTAAATTACAGACAGTATCAGCAGCAAAGCACCCCCATACCATCACATGTTCTCCTCCCTGCGTCACAGTGAGAACCACGCATGCAGTGATCATCTGTTCACCTACTCTGTGCCTCACAAAGACAGGGCAGTTGGAACCAAAAATCTCACATTTGGACTCATCAGACCAAAGGACAGATTTCCACCGATCTAATGTCTATTGCTCATGTTTCTTGGCCCAAGCAAGTCTCTTCTTCTTATTGGTGTCCTTTAGTAGTGGTTGCTTTGCAGCAATTCAACCATGAAGGCCTGATTCACACATTCTCCTCTGAACAGTTGATGTTGAGATGTGTCTATTACTTGAATTCTGTGAAGCATTTATTTGGGCTGCAATCGGAGGTGCAGTTAACTCTAATGAACTTATCCTCTGCAGCAGAGGTAACGCTGGGTCTTCCTTTCCTGTGGGGGTCCTCATGAGAGCCAGTTTCATCAAATCAAATCAAATTGTACAGTGAAAATTCTTACTTACGAGCCCCTAACTGACAGTGCAGTTTAAAAAAATACAGATAAGAATAAGAGATACAAGTAACAAGTAGTGCCGGTACAGAGTCAATGTATGGGGCACCCGTTAGTTGAGGTAATATGTACATGTAGGTAGAGTTAATTAAAGGGACTATGCATAGATGACAACAGAGAGTGGCAGTGGTGTGGAGAGGGGAGGGGGGCGAGGGCAATGTGAATAGTCTGGATAGCAATTTGACTAGATGTTCATCAGTCTTATGGCTTGGGGGTAGAAGCTGTTTAGAAGCCTCTTGGACCTAGACTTGGCACTCAGGTACTGTTTGCCATGTGGTAGCAGAGAGAACAGTCTATGACTAGGGTGGCTGGAGTCTTTGACAATTTTTAGGGCCTTCCTCTGACACAGCCTGGTATAGAGGTCCTGGATTGCAGGAAGCTTGGCCCCAGTGATGTACTGGGCCATTCTCACTACCCTCTGTAGTACTTTGCGGTCGGAGGCCGAGCAGTTGCCATACAAGGCAGTGATGCAACCAGTCAGGATGCTCTTTTGATGGTGCAGCTGTAGAACCTTTTGAGGATCTGAGGAACCATGCCAAATCTTTTCAGTCTCCTGAAGGGGAATAGGTTTGATCATGCCCTTTTCACAACTGTTATGGTGTGCTTGGACCATGTTAGTTTGTTGGTGATGTGGACACCAAGAAACTTGAAACTCTCAACCTGCTCCCCTGCAGCCCTGGCGATGAGAATGGGGGCATGCTCGGTCATCTTTTTCCTGTAGTCCACAATCATCTCCTTTGTCTTGATCATGTTGAGGGAGAGGTTGTTGTCCTGGCACCACATGGCCAGGTCTCTGACTTCCTCCCTATAGGCTGTCTCGTTGTTGTCGGTGATCAGGCCTACCTACCACTGTTGTGTCATAGGCAAATTTAATGATGGTGTTGGAGTCGTTCCTGGCTGTGCAGTCATGAGTGAACAGGGAGTACAGTCGGGGCTGAGCACGCATCCCTGAGGGACCCCTGTGTTGAGGATCAGTGTGTCAGATGTGTTTTTACATACCCTTACCAACTGTGGGCGGTGTTTAGTCCCAGGGTCCTTAGCTTATTGATGAGCTTTGAGGGCAAGATGGTGTTGAATGTTGAGCTGTAGTCAATGAAAAGTATTCTCACATATTTTTTCCTTTTGTCCAGGTGGCAAGGGGCAGTGTGGAGTGCAATAGAGACTGCATCATCTGTAGATCTGTTGGAGCGGTATGCAAATTGGAGTGGGTCTAGGGTTTCTGGGATAATGGTGCTGATGTGAGCCACGACCAGCCTTTCAAAGCACTTCATGGCTACAGATGTGAGTGCTATGGGTCGGTAGTCATTTAGGCAAGTTACCTTAGTAACGGGGGGTCTGCTTAAAACATGTTGGTATTACAGATTCAGACATGGAGAGGTTGAAAGTGTCTGTGAAGACACTTGCTAGTTGGTCAGTGTTTGCTCGCAGTACACATTCTGGTAATCCTTCTGGCCTTATGGCCTTGTGAATGTTGACCTGTCTAAAGGTCTTACTCTCATCAGGTGCGGAGAGCATGATCACACAGTCTTCCGGTACAGCTGGTGCTCTCATGCATGTTTCAGTGTTATTTGCCTTGAAGCGAGCATAGAAGCACTTTAGCTCGTCCGGTAGGCTCGTGTCACTGGGCAGCTCTTGGCTGTGCTTCTCTTTATAGTCTGTAATGGTTTGCAGGCTCTGCTACATCTGATGAGCGTCAGAATCGGTGTAGTATGACTCGATCTTAGTCCTGTATTGCCGCTTTGCCTGTTTCATGGTTCGTCGGATGGTATAACGGGATTTCTTATAAGCTTCCAGGTTAGAGTCGCACTCCTTGAAAGCGGCAGCTCTAGCCTTTAGCTCTGTGCGGATGCTGCCTGTAATCCATGGTTTCTGGTTGGGGTATGTACGTACGGCCACTGTGGGGACGACGTCATCGAAGCACATATTGATGAAGCTAATGACAGATGTGGTGTACTCCTCAATGCCATTGGAGGAATCCAGGAACATATTCCACTGTGCTAGTAAAACAGTCATGTAGCTTAGCATCTGCTTCATCCGATCACTTTTTTATTGATCTAGTCACTGGTACTTCCTGCTTTAATTTTTGCTTGTAAGCAGGAATCAGGAGGCTGGAATTATGGTCAGATTTGCCAAATGGAGGGTGAGGGAGAGCTTTGTATGCATGTCTGCGTGTGGAGTATAGGTGGTCCAGAGTTCTTTTCCCTCTGGTTGCACATTTAACATGTTGAAAGAAATTAGGTAAAATGGATTTAAGTTTCCCTGCAATAAAGTCCCCGGCTACTAGGAGCGCCGCCTCTGGGTGAATGTTTGTTTATTTGCTTATGGCGGAATACAGCTCATTAAATGCTATCTTAGTGCTAGCCTCTGACTGTGGTGGTATGTAAACTGCTAAAAATAATTTAGATGAGAACTCTCCCGGTAGGTAATGTGGCCTGCAGCTTATCATGAGAAACTCAACCTCAGGTGAGCAATAGCTCGAGACTTTCTTAGATATCGTGCACCAGCTGTTGTTTACAAAAATACATAGACGCCGCCCCTGTCTTACCAGAAGCTGCTGTTCTATCCTGCCGGTACATCGTATAACCAGCCAGCTGTATGTTGATATTGTCGTCGTTCAGCCAAAACTCTGTGAAGCATAAGATGCTACAGTTTTTAATGTCCCGTTGCTAGTTTCCCAATAACTTGTCCATTTTATTGTCCAAAGATTGCATGTTTGCGAGCAGAATTGAGGGGAGTGGGGGTTTATTAGATCGCCTCCTACTCGTCAGAAGGCAGCCCACCCTCCGGCCTCTCTTTCTCTGCCTCCTCTTCACGCAGATCACTGGGGTCGGGGCCTGTTCCCGAGGGCGCCGTATATCCTCCGCCTCGGGCTCGTCAGAGTCATGAAAGAAGAAAAAGGATTCTGCTAGTCCGTGGTGAGTAATCGCAGTCCTGATGTCTAGAAGTTATTTTCGGTCATAATAGACGGTAGTGGCAACATTATGTACAGAAATAAGTTAAAAACAACGCAGAAAAACAAGCAAAAAACACAATCGGTTGGGGGCATGTAAAACGTCTGCCTTCTGCTCCTGCGCCATTCTGCCATAATAGCACTTTTCAAAGTTCTTGAAATTTACCGTAATTGACTGACCTTCATGTCTTAAAGTAATGATGGACTGTCATATCTCTTTGCTTATTTGAGCTGTTCTTGCCATAACATAGACTTGGTCTTTTACCAAATAGGGCTATCTTCTGTATACCTCCCCTACCTTGTCACAACACAACTGATAGGCTCAAACGCATTAAGAAGGAAAGAAATTCCACAAATGAACTTTTAACAAGGCACACCTGTTAATTGAAATGCATTCCAGGTGACTACCTCATTGAGCTGGTTGAGAGAATGCTAAAAGTGTACAAATCTGTCATCAAGGCAAAGGGTGGCTACTTTGAAGAATCTCAAATACAAAATATATTTGGATTTGTTTAGCACTTTTTGGGTTATTACATGATTCCATATGTGTTATTTTATAGTTTTATTCTACAATGTAAAAAATAGTAAAAATAAAG
Source organism: Oncorhynchus keta (assembly GCF_023373465.1). Lineage (NCBI taxonomy): Eukaryota > Metazoa > Chordata > Actinopteri > Salmoniformes > Salmonidae > Oncorhynchus > Oncorhynchus keta. The sequence continues at coordinate 26,034,654 of NC_068430.1, read as the reverse complement.
AAAAACCCTTGCATGAGTAGGTGTGTCCAAACTGTTGAATGGTACTGTATATTTATGTAAAAAAATGTACAAGTCTTTTTAACTGTACACATCAATGGCTTATGGGTGAAACTATACAGACACTCACAGGCCGATAATAATGTTGAATTTGTTATTAGTCTGCACACCTGGTTAGCGGCTTATATTGAATAGGGCTCTCGTACAGTACGCTTCTTCTGGGGATGGGTGTTCTGGTCAATGGAAAGATTAACTGTGGGGTTCATTGTCAACTCGCAAGTGGAAGGAGCTCTGGGCCAGAGGAGTGGATGTGAGTAGGAGTAGATGCAAATTGCAGCATAACCAATGCAGACGGATCATTCCTGTGGTCATGCATGACTGGTTCTGTTCTGTTTCAGGGTTTCTTCTGCATAGAAAACCCTTGGGCGGGCTACCTAAGTTATTCGGTCACCTATGTCCAAACATTAAGAAAAATAAGAAGGAAAAACGTAGGAAGGAAAAACATTTTCAGTGCAAACTTAAACGACTAAAAACAAAATATAATGTACGTGGAAAAGATAAATGGACTTATATATTGTTTTATAAGAACATCTTTGAGAACCAACAATCACCTAAATAAAAGCTAGATAGTCAGGAAGAATAAAAAAAAATGTAAAAAATGATGCAGGAGTATTTTTGTCATGGCAAAGTGCTCGCATTGATTTTGTTATGTTTGAATCACTCAGACAGCATAAGCCATGGAAAAATGTGTAGAATTGCAAAAACAATGCTTTAAAACTGCACATTCTTTCTCCATCTCAGTGCAAAATGTGTACAATTGCAGGAAATTAGCTTTAAAATAGCAACATTCTGTCACTACAGCCTCTGATTTTGGCCACGCAATTGGCCATGCCCACACCACACCACACCCGCCAAATAAATCCCATTTTGATCCAGAAAAAACCCTTCTGTCAATCTCACTATTACAACGTTGGTCCAGTTTCCCTTGATAAAAGCTAAAGTTAATGTCTGTGTATGTTCTCCCCGCAAATCTCAAGTCCCTTATGTGATCCTTCAACCTGAGCATATATACACTTTCTGAAAGCAGCCTTTCTGATTGCATCCTCACATGAATGAGTGCAACCTCAGAGGAGTGCTAGCTAGACCCATCTCCTTCTCCCCCCTCCTCTGCTCAGCTCAGCTCGTGGGCACATGACCCCTGTGGTCTCCCTAATTAAATGCCCCCCTGTGCCAGTAAAACAGGGCCTGGGACAGAGGAACCCCCTGACCACGCACCCCTTTGTTCAGAGAGGGGGATAAAATACATTTGACAACACATTTTCACTTTACTTCCCAGTGAGTGGGCTGAGGCATTACATCAGGGTCTGGCTAGAATTGGAAGGCTGCCTGTTAATCCTTGCTCCGGCCATCTACCTCTATTTTTATTCTAATGGACCATTTTAGCCAGGGCTTAGGGGACTGCTCTGCAGGCCACAGGTCTGCAAGTCACAGCTATTCTAAGCAGCAGTCTGGATAAATAGCCTATGCAGCTGCCCCTCCCGAGACAAGCCTTTACATGTCAATAAAGAGACAACACCACTTATTGAGCGTTAACAACAGTTTGAACATAGTGAACCAAATTCGTTTTCGCTGCAACGTGGATACATACACAATCTTATTTTGACACTTAAAATGTGTTCAGACACACTGATATACAAAAATGTATCAAATGTTTTGGGATTTTTTTCTGAAATTCTAAATCACACTAAAGCTGAATGTGACATACACATAAAATCATGAAGAATAAATTACTTTGACTATTGAATATCATTTTTAAAATATCAAACTCAGAGAATATAAGAATACAGTATTACTTTTGTTTTCTCCCATTGACCTCAACCTCACTGTTGAGTGGAACCCAATGTGGCGCCCTGCCAGCTGTCAATCACCCAGGGAACAAAGACTGTGCTGTTATGATGCTTATGATCCCCAACTCCTAAATCCAAAAGGTGACTTTGTGTCCTTCTCTGTGACTGGTGGCCTGTCACGTCTATTTGACATTCCAGCGGTGGAGTGGACATGGGGGCACTGGACAGTAACAGACAATGACACTAGTCACCCCCGTCTGTCTAGGCAGGGGAAGGACAGACATGACAATGATTGATGGATGCTACTCATTTATAGATCCCTGCACTCACTAAGAGAGTTGAGAGCAGAACATTTGGGGCTATTTAGTACGTGACTTGTTTCTTTAAGGTTTGACCACCATCAAACACCCCCCCCCTCCCCACACACACACAACATGGACATCCACAGTCCAGCCCTTACTGAGAGCAGAGTGAAGGGTACATGGTGATAACTGGATCTGGTTTAGTGCTGACCTGGAACTAAAGACACTAACCAACACTTTGGTTCTCCCTTTCTCAATCAGTCTATCCATCCTAAACATTTCAGTTCAATGAACAGTGATGGTTGAAGATCTTATTACGCTCATCTAGTTTTTCTATACAGGTTCATGTTTTTACACATTTGAACATTTGCAAGTTGACAATACTTTATATTCCCATGCACTGTATGATTCATAGAGAACTTCTTGGAGCAATACCACTGTTAGTGTGTTGATGGAGAGGAGTAGTACATTCCTGGGGAAAATCTCAATACCCAACAACACTACGATCTGTCTCAGTCTTAACAACAGGGAACAGAAAACAGTCTCAGTTTTCAGCAATAATTGGGATAACCCTGGTAAATGTTCTTGTCAGGCATCCAAAGAAAGAAAAGGAAAACAGATATGTACATTGTAAAAGTGGTAGTAATGTTAGAGCAAGTTTTAATCCAAGGTCCGTCTGTAAGTAGTGGAGAAGACTGGAGTAGCATATGACAGAGGGAATTGCATGACAACAAGAACTACTTGTTAGCATTCAGAATACTCCAGGTACATATTTACCAGCTCATATTTAGTAGCAAGAAGAACTAAAGAGAGAAAGGCAGAAATTGAGCCCTATTCAGTAAAGCATGAATATTCCACTGTAAATAACGCCTGTGAATAGATTTGGACTGTATAATTGTATAATGTCTATCAAGTGTGTGGCCCAGTTGTATTGGTTTTGAATATCTTATAAATATATATAAACTCAGAAAAAAAAGAACTGTCCCTTTTTCAGGATCCTGTCTTCAAAGATAATTTGTAAAAATCCAAATAACTTCACAGATCTTCATTGTAAAGGGTTTAAACACTGTTTCCCATGCTTGTTAAATGAACCATAAACAATTAATGAACATGCACCTGTGGAACGGTCGTTAAGACACAAAGCTTACAGAAGGTAGGCAATTAAGGTCACAGTTATGAAAACTTAGGACACTAAGAGGGCTTTCTACTGACTCTGAACAACACCAAAAGAAAGATGCCCAGGGTCCCTGCTCATCTGTGTGAATGTGCCTTAGGCATGCTGCAAGGAGGCATGAGGACTGTAGATGTGGCCAGGGCAATAAATTGCAATGTCCGTACTGTGAGAAGCATAAGACAGCGCTACAGGGAGACAGGACGGACAGCTGATCATCCTCGCAGTGGCAGATCACTTGTAACAACACCTGCACATGATTGGTACATCCAAACATCATACCTGCGGGACAGATACAGGATGGCAACAACAACTCCCCGAGTTACACCAGGAACGCACAATCCCTCCATCATTGCTCAGACTCTCCGCAATAGGCTGAGAGAGGCTGCACTGAGGTCTTGTGGGCCTGTTGTATGGCAGGTCCTCACCAGACATCACCGGAAACAATGTCTCCTATGGGCACAAACCCACCATTGCTGGACCAAACAGGACTGGCAAAAAGTGCTCTTCACTGACGAGTCGCAGTTTTGTCTCACCATGTGTGATGGTCGGATTCGCGTTTATCGTTGAGCGTTACACCGAGGTCTGTACTCTGGGGCGGGATCGGTTTGGAGGTGGTGGGTCCGTCATGGTCGGGGGCAGTGTGTCACAGCATCATCGGACTGAGCTTGTTGTCATTGGAGGCAATCTCAACACTGTGTGTTACAGGGAAGATATCCTCGTCCCTCATGTTGTACCCTTCCTGCAGGCTCATCCTGACATGACTCTCCAGCATGGCAATGCCACCAGCCATACTGCTAGTTCTATGCGTGATTTCCTGCAAAACAGGAATGTCACTGTTCTGCTATGACTAGCGAAGAGCCCGGATCTCAATTGAGCACGTTTGCGACCTGTTGGATCAGAGGGTGAGGACTAGGGCCATTCCCCCCAGAAATGTCCGGGAACTTGCAGGTGGCTTGGTGGAATAGTGGGGTAACATTTCACAGCAAGAACTGGCAAATCTGGTGCAGCCATTGAGGAGGAGATGTACTGTAGTACTTAAGGCAGCTGGTGGCCACATCAGATACTGACTGTTACTTTTGATTTGGACCCCCCTTTGTTCAAGGACACATTATTCCATTTATGTTAGTCATATGACTGTGGAACTTATTCAGTTTGTCTCAGTTGTTGAATCTTGTTATGTTCATACAAATATTTACACACGTTAAGTTTGCTGAAAACAAACGCAGTTGACAGCGAGAGGACATTTCTTTTTATGCTGAGTTGATACACACACACACATAGTGAAGACATCAAAACTATGAAATAACACATGGAATCATGTAGCAACCAAAAAAGTGTTAAACAAACCAAAATATATTTTATATTTGAGATTCTTCAAATAGCCACCCTTTGCTTTGATGACAGCTTTGCACACTCTTGGCAAGCTCTCAACCAGCTTCACCTGGAATGCTTTTCCAACAGTGTTGAAGGAGTTCCCACATATGCTGAGCACTTTTCCTTCACTCTGCGGTCCGACTCATCCCAAACGATCTAACTTTGGCTGTGCACTCCATCACTCTCCTTCATGGTAAAATAGCCTTTACACAGCCTGGAGGTGGATTGGGTCATTGTCCTGTTAAAAAACTAATGATAGGCCTCCCGGGTGGCGCAGTGGTTAAGGGCGCTGTACTGCAGCGCCAGCTGTGCCATCAGAGTCCCTGGGTTCGCGCCCAGGCTCTGTCGTAACCGGCCGCGACCGGGAGGTCCGTGGGGCGACGCACAATTGGCCTAGCGTCGCCCGGGTTAGAGAGGGCTTGGTCGGTAGGAGTGTCCTTGTCTCATCGCTCACCAGCGACTCCTGTGGCGGGCGCAGTGTGCACTAGCCAAGGTGGCCAGGTGCACGGTGTTTCCTCCGGCGCATTGGTGCGGCTGGCTTCCGGGTTGGTTGCGCACTGTGTTAAGAAGCAGTGCGGCTTGGTTGGGTTGTGTATCGGAGGACGCATTACTTTCAACCTTCGTCTCTCCCGAGCCCGTACGGGAGTTGTATCGATGAGACAAGATAGTAGCTACTACAACAATTGGATACCACGAAATTGGGGAGAAAAAGGGGTAAAATTCAACAAAAAAAATTAAAATAAAATAAAATAATGATAGTCCCATTAAGCCCAATCCAGATGGGATGGCGTATCGCTGCAGAATGCTGTGGTAGCCATGCTGGTTAAGTGTGCCTTGAATCCTAAATGAATCACAGACAGCGTCACCAGCAAAGCACCCCCACACCTCCATGCTTTTACGGTGGGAAATAAACATGCGGAGTTCATCCTCAGAGACATGACGGTTGGAACCAAAAATCTCCAATTTGGACTCCAGACCAAAGGATAAATGTCCACCGGTCTAATGTCTATTGCTTGTGTTTCTTGGCCCAAGCAAGTCTCTTCTTATGTTTGGTGTCCTTTAGATAATGGTTTCTATGCAGCAATTCTACCATGAAGGCCTGATTCACACAGTCTCCTCTGAACAGTTGATGTTGAGATGTGTCTGTTAATTGAATTCTGTGAAGCATTTATTTGGTATGCAATTTCTGAGGCTGGTAACTCTAATGAACTTATCCACTGCAGCAGAAGTAACTCTGGGTTTTCCATTCCCGTGGCGGTCCTGATGTGAGTCAGTTGCATCATAGCGCTTGAGGGTTTATGGGACTGCACTTGAAGAAACTTTCAAAGTTCTTGAAATGTTCCGTATTGACTGACCTTCATGTCTTAAAGTAATAATGGATTGTTGTTTCTCTTTGCTTATTTGAGCTGTTCTTGCCATAACATGGACTTGGTCTTTTATCAAATATCTTAAACGCATTAAGAAGGAAAGAAATTCCACAAATTATAACAAGGCACACCTGTTACTCCTACCCCCTACTTTTTCGAACATTCTGTTAAAAATCGTGCAACATTTCAGCGCCCTGCTACTCATGCCAGGAATATAGTATATGCATATGATTAGTATGTGTGGATAGAAAACACTCAGACGTTTATAAAACTGGTTAAATCACGGCTGTGACTATAACAGAACGTGCGTTTCATCGAAAAGCGCAGGAAAATCTGATCACTGAAAATGCGTAAATATATCCATGCGCCCCTAGAACCCATTGTTGAATGTGAACCACATTAAATGGGGCCGAGGTTGCAATACCTACAGCTTCCACACGATGTCAACAGTCTTGTCATTTGCCTACGATTTGTTTCTTGGTCAAACGGGCACAAGGTAGCGCCTTTCTTCCGGTCTCCGACCGGATATTTTAGTTGAGATTTACCCGGACATTATTTCCAGACGTACAGCTATAGAATATACATCGCCTCGTGATCAATTTGATCGCTTATTAACGTTTACTAATACCTAAAGTTCCATTACAAAAGTATTTCGAAGTGTTTTGTGAAAGTTTATCGTCAACTTTTTTAATTTAAAAAAATGATGTTACGTTATAAAATGCTATTTTTTTCCTTGATCACACTCTTCATAGATCGATATCTAGGCTATATATGGACCGATTTAATTGGAAAAAAAGACCCAATAGTGATGTTTATCGGACATCTACGAGTGCCAACAAAGAAGATGGTCAAAGGTAATGAATGTTTTATATTTTATTTGTGCGTTTTGTGTTGCGCCGACTATGCTAATTATTTTGTTTACGTCCCCTGCGGGTCTTTTGGGGTGTTACATGCTATCAGATAATAGCTTCTCATGCTTTCGCCGAAAAGCATTTTAAAAATCTGACTTGTTGCCTGGATTCACAACGAGTGTAGCTTTAATTCAGTACCCTGCATGTGTATTTTAATGAACGTTTGAGTTTTAACGAGTGCTATTAGCATTTAGCGTAGCGCATTTGCATTTCCAGATGTCTAGATGGGACGCCTGCGTGTCGGGTAGGAGCAAGAGGTTAATTGAAATGCATTCCAGGTGACTACCTCATAAAACTGGTTGAGAGAATGCCAAAAGTGTTCTAAGCTGTCATCAAGGCAAAGAGTGGCTATTTCAATTATCTCAAATATAAAATATATTTTGATCTGTTTAACACTTGTTTGGTTACAACATGTGTTATTTCATAGTTTTGATGTCTTCACTATTATTCTACAATGTAGAAATAATAAAAATAAAAACCCTTGAATGAGTTGGTGTTTTAAAATGTTTGACCGGTAGTGTATGTATATACACACTTAGGTTCAAAAGTTTGGGGTCACTTAGAAATGTCCTTGTTTTTGAAAGAAAATAACATTTTCGGGCCATTAAAATTGATCAGAAATACAGTGTAGACACTTAATGTTGTAAATGACTATTGTAGCTGGAATGTTTTATTTTTTCAAATGGAATATCTACATAGTCGTACAGAGGCCTATGTCGATATTCCATTATATATATTTTTTAAATCTGCCGTTTTCAGCTACAATAGCCTTTACAACATTAACAATGTCTCCACTGTATTTCAGATCAATTTAATGTTATTTAAAGGACAACATGTTTTGCTTTTCTTTCTAAAACAAGGACATTACTAAGTGACCCCAAACATTTGAATGGTAGTGTGTGTGTGTGTGTGTGTGCGTTTGTGTGTGTATATATATATATATATATAAAACTTTATTTAGCATACCAATAATATTATCTTAATTTGAAACCCAAAAACATATAGTAAGTGTTTTTTAAATTTTTACCTTGGTTTTTCTCCCAAGAGTTAGCCTTTGTGGTGTTACACTATACTGTGAACATATGCAGGTGTGAACTAGCAAGTAGTTATTTGGTAACATTTCACTGATTGCTTCCCAAAATAATTGTGCATAGACCACACTGTTTAATTCATGACATGTCACTTTTAACATGGTAATTACCAGTGGCTGAGAGACACAGGGGCCTCCAGTAGTTGTCAAAAACAACCACTTCACTGAATTCACTTATGTCCTACTGCAATTATGTGAAACATCACTGTAGTTTATGTTGTGTGTTTTAGCCTTGTTACTGACATAAACCCTTTGTCACTATATTGGTAATTAAAACTGTTGGAAAATATGATTTGATGATGGCATTGATGTTTAGTATTATTGGTATTTGAAATATATGATTTGAAAATACAAGTTAGTGTTTGGATATGGACCTTATTCTAAGAGGGGCGTTAATGTTCAGTTAAGTTGCTGAGAGAGAGAAAAAAAGAGAAGAGAAGAGAAGTGTAACGGCGTTCTTCGTTTGTTGAAAGAGAGTCGGACCGAAATGCAGCGTGGTGGTTACTCATGTCTTTAATGAAACAAATGACGATATATGAAATAACTTAATAAATACAACAACAAAAACAAACGGAATGTGAAAACCTAAACAGCCTGTCTGGTGAACACTAACACGGAGACAGGAACAATCACCCACGAAATACACAGTGAAACCCCGGCTACCTAAATATGGTTCCCAATCAGAGACAACGAGAATCACCTGACTCTGATTGAGAACCGCCTCAGGCAGCCAAACCTAAGCTACACCCCTACTCAGCCGCAATCCCAATGCCACAAGACCCCAATACGAAACACAACATAAAACCCATGTCACAACCTGGCCTGACCAAATATATAACGAAAACACAACACACTATGACCAAGGCGTGACAAGAAGAGAAGAGAAGAGAAGAGAAGAGAAGAGAAGAGAAGAGAAGAGAAGAGAAGAGAAGAGAAGAGAAGAGAAGAGAAAGAGGAGGCAAATATGCAGATAGTTTAACCAAAGCAAACCAAACAAAATCAGAGTTACATGCATCCTAGTCTGGTAAGGTGAAAGTGAATCCTAAAAGAATCAAACAGAATCAAAATAAATGTTTTCTAGAGTGGTCTAAGACAGAGATAAGATAAAGACTTGAATAGAGGGAGAGACTGAACAAAAGAAGAGGAGGAAGACGGGGAGAGCACATTGCTTTGGTCAGATAATCAGTGTGGATTATCTGAGCTGTGCCAGCAACAGGGAAGCACTTACCCTTGAATCCAACTACGAGATAGCGGGGTAAGAAGGACCAAACCAGAGAGACTTAAAGACAGAGAGCAGACACAGAGATCTGACCTACAGCAGCTGGGCTAGGGACCGGAGACACACACACAAAGCAAGAGAGAGAGGCAGACACAGAGAAGAGAGCTCATGTGATAACAAATATGGAATAGGAGAGAGAGAGTGCTGATGAAAAATAACATTTAGTGATGATCGTAGAATGAAGGGAAAAATAAAAAAGTTAGGGAGAAGTGTTCTCTCTCCTCCATATTGATGTAGACACTGCGCTGTGGTTGCTTCGGGTTACATGAAATACATTGTTACACACACACACAACCTTTTGTAGAATAAGTACCCACCATACTGGCGCATATCATCTATTTAAGTTATAATCGACTTTGTCTCGGGCCTAACAACAACCATGCCTATATATCCTCCAAACACTGGCTTCGAGGGCATTATCACTTTTATACAACGGATTACCAACATATTTAAATAATGATGGACATAATTATTTATTTGTTTACTATATTTTGATTAATTTATTCATACTATTTAATTCTTCCACGAGATACAGCCCGGACACAAATTTAAGGTTGCTCCACAAGTGACTGGTCATTCGTTCGGTTGCCAGAAACACGACCCAGTCATTAAGTCTTTTTGTTCTGTATCTATGGACGTGACCCAGTCATTCATTCGAAATGTTCCATTGCCATACTGGCTGCAACATTCTTATCACTTGCTTGCTAGCTAGCCAACTACGGCTAACTTACAGTCCCGTCAAACAGTGCAGCCTGAATAACAGCAAAGTAGGTGCATTTGCGTTTGTTTAAGCTGTTTTCTAGTGACATTTATTTGGATACATCCATAACAATGAGCTAACAATTTCGCCTGGCATAGAAAATGTTGTCTCTCGTCAGGACACTGTTGTTCAGAGGAGCTAGCCAACAGCAAAGCAACACAATCACTTTAAACTGAAGCTGAAAAAGACTGCAAACCAGCTGCATTTCATTTCATTTGACCTGTTTTCTATTGGCATTTCTATGTATATATCCATAAAAATGATGCCAGCTTATTCATGATTTCGACTGACAGAGAAAAGCCTGCCTGTCTGTCTTGTCCCGACACGTTTATTACTATGGGACAGCTGGAGATGTTGCAAATGTCGGAGAGACAGACAGCAATGTTTATACAAATATCCACTGTTGGAAACCAAATTCTAGTGAGACAGTGGATTGTGCAGTGAGATAGAGTAAATATGCACTTCAACATCATAGATTTAGCTGGTGGTAACCTGTGGAATAGACACCAGCTGGAATGCGATTTTAACCAATTGGCATCCAGGAAAAGACCCACCCATTGTAGAATATAAAATACACACTTGTGTCATGTGAAGATAGAAAAAATATAACAGAACAGGTCACCCCGAAAAGAAGTGCAATGAAATCTGTATCTCGATAGATATAGAGTTAGGTTAGACATAACAGCAGTGTATATTGGGGTGGCAGTGTGCTGGGTACTGTAGTTCTTTGTGAAGCTGAAACAGTGAGAGCTACCGTGAGTGTGGTGGGCCTCGTGGGCACAACAGGGGCCGACACTTACAGAACTGGGAGATGGGTGCGTCTAGCTGGGGTGCAGAACCGGCTCTGTTGTTGAGTTTCTGGACCTGGGTGGGGGGGATGGGCTTGTGGGACTGGCCCGTGGCCCGGTACATGGCCTGGACCCACAGGATACGGTCTTGCTCGTCATCACTGGCAAAGATCACAGTGTCGCCCTCCTTCACTGCGTTGAAGAAGGTCCTCCCACCTTCCAGACCTAAGGAATAAATCACTGTTAGCAGTGTTTGTAGGGCTAGTGCTACTGGTACATACCAGTGCCATATATTTAGGCCATGGTATTCATTTACATTTGAGGAATTTAGCAGACGGTTTTATCTAAAGCGTCTTTATGCAAACTTTATGAAAACTGAAAACACATATCCTGAGGCTGAATTTATTGTAGTTGGGGATTTTAAGAAAGCAAATCTGAGGACTAGGCTATCTGAGGAAATTCTATCAACATATTGACTGTCCTACTCGCACTACTAAGACTCTCGACCATTGCTATTCAAACTTCTGGGATGCTACAAGGCCCTCTCCCTGCCCTCCCTTCGGCCAATCAGATCACAACGCCATCTTGCTCCTCCCATCCTATAGGCAGAAACTCAAACAGGAAGTGCCTGTGCTTTGTACTATTCAATGCTGGTCTGACCAATCAGAATCCACTCTTCAGTATTGTTTTGATCACGTGGACTGGGATATGTTCCGGATAGCTTGCAAAAATAATCTAGACGCATACACGGAAACGGTGACTGAGTTCATAAGGAAGTGTATAGGAGATGTAGTACCCACTGTGACTATTAAAACCTACCCTAACCAGAAACCATGGATATATGGTAGCATTCACGTAAAACTGAAAGCGCGAACCACTGCATTTAATAATGGCAAGGCGACTGGTAATATGGCAGAATATAAACGGTGTAGTTATTCAATCCGCAAGGCAATCAAATAAGCTAAACGTCAGTATAGAGATAAAGTAGAGTCGCAATTCAACGGCTCAGACACGAGACGTATGTGTTAGGGACTACAGACAATCATGGACTACTAAAGGAAAACCAGCCACGTCGCCGAGACCACATCTTGCTTCCGGACAGGCTAAACACATTCTTCGCACGCTTTGACGATAACACAGTGCCACTGACGCGGCCCGCTACCAAGGACTGTGGGCTCTCCTTCTCCGTGGCCGATGTGAGTAAAACATTTAAACGTGTTAACCCTCGCAAGGTTGCCGGTCCAGACGACATCCCTAGCTGTGTCCTCAAAGCATGTGCAGACCAGCTGGCTGGTGTGTTTTCGGGCATATTCAATCTCTTCCTATCCCAGTCTGGTGTCCCCACATGCTTCAGGATGGCCACCATTGCACCTGTAACTAATAAGGAAAAGGTAACTGAACTTAATGACTATAGCCCCATAGCACTCACCTGTCATCATGAATTGCTTTCAGAGACTAGTCAAGGATCATATCACCTCTACCTTACCTGCCACCCTAGACCCACTTCAATTTGCTTACCGCCCCAGTATATCCACAGACGATGCAATCGCAATCACTCTGCACACTGCCCTAACCCATCTGGACAGGAGGAAAACCTATGTAAGAATGATGTTTATTGACAATAGTTCAGCATTCAACACCATAGTACCCTCCAAGCTCATCATTATGCTCTAGGCCCTGGGTCTCAACCCTGCCCTGTGAAACTGGGTCCTCGACTTCCTGATGGGCCGCCCCCAGGTTGTGAAGGTAGGAAACATCACCTCCACTCCGCTGATCCTCAACACTGGGGCCCCACAAGGGTGTGTACTCAGCCACGTCCTGTACTCCCTGTTCACCCATGACTGCATGGCCAAGCATGCCTCCAACTCAATCATCAAGTTTGCAGATGACACAACAGTAGTAGGCTTGATTACCAACAGCGACGAGACAGCCTACAGGGAGGAGGTGAGGGCTCTGGGAGTCTGGTGCCTGGAAAATAACCTCTCACTCAACGTCAACAAAGCAAAGGAGATGATTGTGGACTTCAGGAAACAGCAGAGGGTGCACCCCCCTATCTACATCGACGGGACTGCAGTGGAGAAGGTGGAAAGCTTCAAGTTCCTTGGCGTACACATCACTGACAAACTGAAATGAACCATCCACACAGACAGTGTGGTGAAGAAGGCGCAACAGAGCCTCAGGAGGCAAAAGAAATTTGGCTTGTCACCTAAAACTACCCGCCCTCCAGAACACCTACAGCACCTGATGTCACAGGAAGGCCAAAAAGATCATCAAGGACATCAACCACCTGAGCCACTTCCTGTTCACCTCGCTATTATCCAGAAGGCGAGGTCAGTACAGGTGCATCAAAACTGGGGCCGAGAGACTGAAAATCAGCTTCTATCTCAAGGCCATCAGACTGTTAAACAGCCATCACGAGCACATTAGATGCTGCTGCCTATAGGCAACGACTAGGAATCACTGGCCACTTTAAGGAATGAAACACTAGTCACTTTAATAATGTTTACATACAGTGCCTTGCGAAAGTATTCGGCCCCCTTGAACTTCGCAACCTTTTGCCACATTTCAGGCTTCAAACATAAAGATATAAAACTGTATTTTTTTGTGAAAAATCAACAACAAGTGGGACACAATCATGAAGTGGAACGACATTTATTGGATATTTCAAACTTTTTTAACAAATTAAAAACTGAAAAATTGGGCATGCAAAATTATTCAGCCCCTTTACTTTCAGTGCAGCAAACTCTCTCCAGAAGTTCAGTGAGGATCTCCGAATGATCCAATGTTGACCTAAATGACTAATGATGATAAATACAATCCACCTGTGTGTAATCAAGTCTCCGTATAAATGCACCTGCACTGTGATAGTCTCAGAGGTCCGTTAAAAGCACAGAGAGCATCATGAAGAACAAGAAACACACCAGGCAGTTTAGGAGATACTGTTGTGAAGAAGTTTAAAGCCGGATTTGGATACAAAAAGATTTCCCAAGCTTTAAACATCCCAAGGAGCACTGTGCAAGCGATAATATTGAAATGGAAGGAGTATCAGACCACTGCAAATCTACCAAGTCCTGGCCGTCCCTCTAAACTTTCAGCTCATACAAGGACAAGACTGATCAGAGATGCAACCAAGAGGCCCATGATCACTCTGGATGAACTGCAGAGATCTACAGCTGAGGTGGGAGACTCTGTCCATAGGACATCAGTCGTATATTGCACAAATCTGGCCTTTATGGAAGAGTGGCAAGAAGAAAGCCATTTCTTGAAGATATCCATAAGAAGTGTTGTTTAAAGTTTGCCACAAGCCACCTGGGAGACACACCAAACATGTGGAAGAAGGTGCTCTGGTCAGATGAAACCAAAATGGAACTTTTTGGCAACAATGCAAAACGTTATGTTTGGCGTAAAAGCAACACAGCTCATCACCCTGAACACACCATCCCCACTGTCAAACATGGGGGTGGCAGCATCATGGTTTGGGCCTGCTTTTCTTCAGCAGGGACAGGGAAGATGGTTAAAATTGATGAGAAGATGGATGGAGCCAAATACAGGAACATTCTGGAAGAACACCTGATGGAGACTGCAAAAGACCTGAGACTGGGACGGAGATTTGTCTTCCAACAAGACAATGATCCAAAACATAAAGCAAAATCTACAATGGAATGGTTAAAAAATAAACATATCCAGGTGTTAGAATGGCCAAGTCAAAGTCCAGACCTGAATCCAATCGAGAATCTGTGGAAAGAACTGAAAACTGCTGTTCACAAATGCTCTCCATCCAACCTCACTGAGCTCGAGCTGTTTTGCAAGGAGGAATGGGAAAAAAATGTCAGTCTCTCGATGTGCAAAACTAATAGAGACATACCCCAAGCGACTTACAGCTGTAATCGCAGCAAAAGGTGGCGCTACAAAGTATTAACTTAAGGGGGCTGAATAATTTTGCACGCCCAATTTTTCTGTTTTTGATTTGTTAAAAAAGTTTGAAATATCCAATAAATGTCGTTCCACTTCATGGTTGTGTCCCACTTGTTGTTGATTCTTCACAAAAAAATACAGCTTTATATCTTTATGTTTGAAGCCTGAAATGTGGCAAAAGGTCGCAAAGTTCAAGGGGGCCGAATACTTTCGCAAGGCACTGTATCTGGCATTATTAATCTCATGTGAATATGCTGTTTTCTATACTATTCTACAGTATCTCATTCACTTAATAATGCTTACATATCTTGCATTACTCAACTCATATGTATATACTGTTCTTTTTTCTATACTACTGTATCTAGTCAGTTCTGCTCTGACAACGCTCGTCCATATGTATATAGTCTTAATTCATTCCTACTTAGATTTGTGTGTACTGGGTATATGTTGTGTAATTTGTTAGATATTACTTGTTAGATATTACTGCACTGTCGGAGCTCGAAGCACAAGCATTTCGGCTACACCCGCAATAACATATATGTCACCAATAAAATTTGATTTGATTAGTCTTCCCAGTTCTGACCTTTTGGCCTGTCCTGACCCTGATCTTGCCTGCCATCCTGTACCCGCCTGACCCTGATTTGGATTAGGACTCTTTACCTGCCTTTATTTACCATTTGCCTGTCCCTTGTACTATAATAAACTCTGAGACACATACTGTCTGCCTTCTGTGTCTGCAACTGGGTCTTAGCCTGAGCCTTGATATAATCAGTTAACTCAAGCTAACGTTTTGTAATTTTAGTACACTACTTTTTGATTATCGTGATTAATTGCATTGTCTGAAAGTGGTCAGAAATAGACTAAAAACATCCAAAATACATAATCAAAAACAACAGTGACGTGAAAACAATTTGCCAGTGAGGTTAAAGAAAGTGTCCTTTGTCAAATTAAATGATTTTTGCTAACCTTTACTTGGGACAAAATCAATCAATATTCTTGTAATGTGTGTTGTCTAAAAAAAATCGTAAATTACAGCTCAAATTCAGCAAATTCTGAATTAGCGATTCATTGTGATTAATCACAACAATCCATTGGTTAACCCGATTGCATTTGTTTATAGTTGTGTTACCTGGCTGAGGGTCGGTGTAGTCTACAGTGTAGCCGTCCAGTGTGAGCAGCTCCACAGGCTCTGCCTTCTTCTCTCTGTAGCTGCACATGGCAAAGGTGTACTGGCTCACCTGCACCACAAAGAGAGGGGACAGAGGGCTACTATAAGTTACTGTACATTTTACTCATAGTACTACTCCAGCTGCCATTTACCTGGTACTTCTCACAATAATGCATAATACCAATGAGTACAAAAATGTAATAGTAATTACTAAGCAGTTTACCAATTCTATGTAACTACAATTGTATATCTCATCAGTTGTCCTTAACCCAATTGTGCTTCAACTCTCACAGATGACACATTTTCTCTAACCCAGGCATTGGACCAATTGTTCGTGATAACCAACCGGGATTAATGGGCTAATGAACCAATCACCAGGCATAAATGGTGACCAGATTCTGGTCAAGATAGGCATATGGGAAAACAATCTGTGTCTGTGTGTGTATATGTATTAGTGAACGTGTGTGTGTGTGTGTGTGTGTGTGTGTGTGTGTGTGTGTGTGTGTGTGTGTGTGTGTGTGTGTGTGTGTGTGTGTGTGTGTGTGTGTGTGTGTGTGTGTGTGTGTGTGTGTGTGTGTGTGTGTGAGATAGAGTATGGGAGGGGTAAGTGACAGCTGTGTTGCCCACTCTTGAACCTCTTGTCAGTAATGTGTGTGAGAGTGAGTGGGTATACAAGGATAATCACATTATAATTAGATGAATGAAGTGGCCAAGCCAGGGGAAGAGGGGCTGGTTCAAGCTTGGTTCATGGCTGGTGGAGAGACTGTCACAATGTACAGTGCCTTCAGAAAGTATTCATACCCCTTGACTTATTCCATATTCTGTTGTGTTACAGATGGAATTCTAAATGGATTTTTTTTAAAACATCACCCATCTACATACAATACCCCATAATGACAAAGTAAAAACATGTTTTTAGAAATGTTTGCAAATTTATTGAAAATGAAATACAGAAACATCTCATTTACATACAAGTATTAACATGTTAGATTCACCTTTGTCAGTGATTACAATGTGAGTATTCTGGGTAAGTCTCTAAGAACTTTGTACAATATTTTCCCATGATTATTTTCAACATTCTTCAAGCTCTGTAAAATTGTTGTTGAGCATTACTAGACAGCCATTTTTAGGTCTCACCATACATTTTCAAGTAGATTTAAGTCAAAACTGTAACTTGGCCACTCAGGAACATTCACTGTCTTCTTGGTAAGCAACTCCAGTGTCGATTTGGCCTTGTGTTTTAGGTTATTTTCCTGCTGAAAGGTGAAATCCTCTTCCAGTGTCTGTTGGAAAGCAGACTGAGACAGGCTTTCCTCTAGGATGTTGCCTGTGCTTAGCTCCATTCTGTTATTTTTTTTTATCCTGAAAAACTACCCAGTCCTTCACAATTACAAGCATACCCATAACATGATGCAGCCACCACTATGTTTTTGGCCCAAACATAACACTTTGTATTCAGAACAAAAAGTTAATTGCTTTGCCTCATTCTTTGCAGTATTACTTTAGTGCCTTGTTGCAAACAGGATGCATGTCTTTTTTATTCTGTACACGCTTCCTTCTTTTCACTCTGTCAATTAGGTTAGTATTGTGGAGTAACTCCAATGTTGTTGATCCATCCTCAGTTCTCCTATCACAGCCATTATTCAACATCCAAAGTTATTTTGTTAATATACTGTATGTTTTTTTACATTGAATCTTTATTTAACTAGGGAAGTCAGTTAATAACAAATTCTTATTTACAATGACGGCCTACCCCAAAGTGTAAGTAATAACGTTACCATGCTTGAAAGGATATTCAATATCTGCTTTTTAAAAATGTTACCCATCTACCAATAGGTGCCCTTCTTTGTCAGGCATTGGAAAACCTCCCTGGTATTTGCGGTTAAATCTGTGTTTGAAATTCACTGCTCGACTGAGGGACCTTACAGATAATTGTATGTGTGGGGTACATAGATGATGGTAGTCATTTAAAATGTAAAATAATGTTAAACGCTATTATTGTACACAGAGTGAGTCCATGCAACTTATTATGTGACTTGTTAAGCAAATTTTTACTCCTGAACTTATTTAGGCTTTTCATAACTTGCTTGAATACTTATTGACTCAATACATTTCCGATTTTAATTTATTAGTACATTTGTAAACATTTCTAAAAACATAATTCCACTTTGACATTATGGAGTATTGCATGTAGGCTGGTGACAAAAAAATCTACATTTAATAGAGGTTTAATTCAAGCTGTAACACAACAAAATGTGTAAAAAGTCAATGGGTGTGAATACTTTCTGAAGACACTGTATGTTTCCATGAACAGCAACATGGTGCGAGTGTGCATGTGTGCTTTAAAAGTAACTCACGTCGATGAGAGAGAGAAGAGTGTGAGTATTTATGTTCTTGTGACTGTACAGTATGCATCTATCCAGCGCTGATACAGTGATATTCTGGATTATTATGTTATTCTGCTACAGACAGGGACAGAGAGAGAGGTGGAGAGAGGGGATCAGAGAGTAAGGGGATGGGTGGTCAGGGTGCTGTTGCTGGGGCCGTTGCCAGGGCGGGGTTATGGCCCTGACTCTGTCACTCAGCGTGGACAGATGAGTGCAGAAGTGACACCCTGTCACAAGAGATGGGAGCCTGACTGCTAGGTGCCAGTCATTCCACGGCAACCCGCGGATCCCGGCCAATCCTGCGCCATTGTCACCTCTGCTGCAAGTGGCAGCTCTCACTGGCTGCAGCCTGCCTCTGTGTGACAACAGAGATTCCCTGTCAGGGCACTGATGAGGCCCCAGGTGGAGCTCGCTGGGCCACTACCCAGCTTCACGGTGCCCACTTGCCTTCGGGACGTCACTGGGGCACATCAGAACTCCCCCTCTTCTTCCTACCCCCTCGCCTTCCTCTCTCTCTCTCCTACCACTTCCCTGTTACGTTCCCTCGCCTGTTAAAGTTTGGGCCTGTCTGGGCCAGGCGAGATAGACACAGAGAAAGACACAGAAACACAGAGCAGGAGGCAGAGAGAGACTATTGGCTCAGAGTTTGGCTGACCTCCTGTCAAACTGACCATTAAATTATTTTAAAAGACTTGGCTCCCTGATTAGCCTACATGCTTTTCTCTCATAACCTTGTTATCGTTGAGCGTCTATAAATTGGATTGTTTGATGGGTGGGGTGGGGCTGGGGGGCAGACCAGAGATGTGATCAATGTGGTTGTTTGTCAGGGAGGGGATCACTGGGTATGAAGGTTGTCATAATCAACTGCTTAATAACTTTACACCAGAGCTAGTGCACAGCAACAGAGAGAGAAAGAGGGAGAGAGAAAGAGAGAGAGAAAAGAGCACGAGAGAGAGGGTAAGTGAACAGACAGGGGAAAAAGAAAAGAGAGAGTGAAAGGAGGAGGGAGGGAGAAAGACTAAGAGTTCAGAGGGGAGCTGAGTGAGAGTGGCTGCTGCCAGCTGTGTTGGAGGGCAGCCTCCTGACTGCTGAATAATTAGACTTCACTTTGCATTATAAAAAATTGGTTTATGGCTCCAATCTGTTCTGTTGAGCAGGGACATGGCAGGGCATTCAACTAGCCAGCTAGCACCACAGGCAGGATTAACTCTGAGCAGGGTGAGGGTAGGAGGGAGTGGCAAGAGTTGGGGTTGGGGAGGAAGCCAATAAGTGTGATCCTTTGACACTTAATTTAGTTAAAACACAGTTTCACAGGTTTAGAGGGGCATTTTTGCCTCTCGTGATGGGATGGTTCAGTGGAGCTCGACGGCTTTGATAGCGATGCTTTCCACTTTCATTGGGTATGAAAGATGAGAGATGGGATTTATCACACAGGAATGAGGGTTACATGGTATGAACCATCATGACAACCACCTGGTGGGATGTTCAACCCTGGCTCGTTCTTGTTCTCTGGCACATCTAGTGTGTTTACATAGTGTCTTAGTTATGACAGATGCACACCTGTAGAACGCTGTTGATGACGTGTTGTTGGCGTGTTGCTGCCATGTTTCATGGGTGATGCCAGCGTCCGTCACCCAGCCCTGTAAATTATCTACTCACTCAATGTAATTAACAACTCATGAATAATTCAACAGGAAACTAATCTCTGAAATAAATACCCCCCAGTGTAAGCTGTGCTATTTATGAGTATCATGGCAAATGTCAATCAAACGGCATTTAGCATGTGTGTGTGTACCAGACCTGGGTTCAATTACTGATTACTTTCACATGCATTTCGAAGTAAGTATTCAGAATATTTTTGTTGTTGTTGAAAAGACAAGTAGTTGGAAACTCATGGAAGGTATTGGCATGTATTTGAAAATACTAAAATACCTTGACTCAAATACACTCCCATGCATTTAACCCCCCAAAAAAAATAGTATTTGAAAATACTGTCAAATAGTAGGCTATTTATATAAAATTATTAGAAAATAATTTCAAATACTTCCAATAGAAGTAGTTGAGTCGGGCCACTCAAAAACACAGAATATAATAATCAAATACACATCTGGTGTCCACACCACATTTGGCATGCAGCTGATGTGAACTTGCTGTTTATGAAGTTATTTCACAGGAGGGTTGAACATCACAGAGTGCTGATTGTGAATCTCATCCACAGTAATTAACACAGCTAACTCAAAACAAACCCTGAAATACACCCAAACATTTTGTTTCCCACTTACATTATTAATTTATATTTCATATACAGTATCAGTCAAAAGTTTGGACACCTACTTATTCAAGGGTTTTTCTTTATTTTTACTATTTTCTACATTGTAGAATAATAGTGAAGACATCAAACTATGAAATAACACATATTTCATCACAACATCAATCTCCAAACGTACAAATACATTTGAGTCCATAACACCAATAGATTATTGAATACTTACACGCAACTTAACATAATTAAAACAGAAGCAAGAAAATGTTTTACAAATCAAATTAAGCACAAACATAGGACATGCATGATGTCTATCTATCGCTCTATGACACATACTGACACACAAAAACACACACTTCATCTCACTGTCATGAACAAACAAGCATCCTTTCTCTCCAGGAAACACACCCACACACACACACACAGTGTCAGTCTATTGACCGGTATTTGTCACATGCTGTATGTATAGCTGGAAGCAAGTGAGAGGAGCATTCCGTGGGCTCTTTTAGCTGCGAGTGCTAGGCCAGCCAGCGTACACCGGTTTGTCATTCGCCTGTCAACTCCTCGCCTTGAGACATATCCTCCCGAACTCAGAAGAGACTGCATAATGCTCCAAATGATGCACAAAAATGGCTGCTACAGCTACAAAGCTTCTGACGAACTGTATTAGACCTTTATCATCCTATTCAACTAGATGAAGACACGCACTACAGCTTGACAGTTAAAACACATATCACTTATTGGGCTAGTGCTGACCATGGTTATTCAGCTGTAAGTATTTTGTTCTTACCTGCACCAAGACATAGAATCTCTTCTTCCATCTCTTCCACACATTTTTACCAATAGCCCATAGGTACCTAAGTAAACAAAAGCAATGGTTTAACAACAGGTTGTGTGGACTGTGGTGAATGTCCTTTCTACAGAGGCTGCTTTACAATATTCCATTTTGTGTTGCATCATTTTGTCCTGGAGAAGTGGCATGCTAAAAAAGCATATGCATTTGTTGATGTCACAACTAAGCAATAGGGGAGGGGTGGGGGGTATATGGTCAATATACCATGGCTAACGACTGTTCTACGCACGACGCAACGTGGAGTGCCTTGATACAGACCTTAGCCATAGTATATTGGCAATATACCACAAGGTGTCTTATTGCTATTATAAACTTACCAACTTAATTAAAGCAGTAAAAATAAATGTTGTCATACCCATGGTATATGGTCTGCTATACCATGGCTGTTAGCCAAACAGCATTCAGGGCTTGAACCATCCAGTTTATGATAAATATACAAAACATTATGAACACCTGTTATTTCCATGACATAGACTGACCAGGTGAATCCAGGTAAAATCTATGATCCCTTATTGATGCCACTTGTTAAATCCACTTCAATCAGTGTATAGTCGTGGCCAAAAGTTTTGAGAATGGCACAAATATTAATTTTCAAAGTCTGCTGCCTCAGTTTGTATGATGGCAATTTGCATATACTACAGAATGTTATGAAGAGTGATCAGATTAATTGCAATTAATTGCAAAGTCCCTCTTTGCCATGCAAATGAACGGAAGGCCAAAACCCCATTTCCACTTCCTTTCAGCCCTGCCACAAAAGGACCAGCTGACATCATGTCAGGGATTCTCTCGTTAACACAAGTGTGAGTGTTGACGAGGACAAGGCTGGAGATCACTCTGTCACGCTGATTGAGTTCAAATAACAGACTGGAAGCTTCAAAAGGAGGGTGATGCTTGGATTCATTGTTCTTCCTCTGTCAGATATGGTTACCTACAAGGAAACACATGCCTTCGTTATTCCTTTGCACAAAATGGGTTTCAACAGGCAAGGATATTGCTGCCAGTAAGACTGAGGTGAAGTCATTTTCTCTGATGAATCCCCTTTCCGATTGTTTGGGGCATCCGGAAAAAAGCTTGTCTGGAGAAGACAAGGTGAGCGCTACCATCAGTCCTGCGTCATGCCAACAGTAAAGCATCCTGAGACCATTCATGTGTGGGGTTTCTTCTCAGCCAAGGGAGTGGGCTCACTCACAATTTCGCCTAAGAACACTGCCATGAATAAAGAATGGTACCAACACATCCTCTGAGAGCAACTTCTCCCAACCATCCAGGAACAGTTTTGTGACATACAATGCCTTTTCCAGCATGATGGAGCACCTTGCCATAAGGCAAAACTGATAACTAAGTGGCTCGGGGAACAAAACATTGATAGACCCTAATCCCTTAATCCCATTGAGAACTTGTGGTCAATCATCAAGAGGCGGGTGGACAAACAAAACCCCACAAATTCTGAAAAACTCCAAGCATTGATTATGCAATAATGGGCTGCCGTCAGTCAGGATGTGGCCCAGAAGTTAATTGACAGCATGCCAGGGCGGAATGCAGAGGTATTGAAAAAGAAGGGTCAACACTGCAAATATTGACTCTTTGCATCAACTTCATGTAATTGTCAATAAAAACCATTGACACTTATGAAATGCTTGTAATTATACTTCAGTATTCCATAGTAACATCTGACAAAAATATCTAACGACACTGAGGCAGCAGACTTTGTGAAAATGTATATTTGTGTCATTCTCAAAACTTTTGGCCACGACTGTAGATGAAGGGGAGGAGACAGGTTAAAGGTTAAAGCCTTGAGACAATTGAGACATGGATTGTGTATGTATGCCATGCTGGGTTTTTCACGCTCAACAGTTTCCTGTATGTATCAAGAATGATCCATTACCCAAAGGACATCAGCCAACTTGATACAACTGTGGGAAGCATTGGAGTCTACATGGGCCAGCATCCCTGTGGAACGCTTTCGACGCCTTGTAGAGTTCATGCCCCGATGAATTGAGGCTGTTCTGAGGGCAAAAGGTGGGGATTGCAACTCAATATTAGGAGGGTATTGTTAATGTTTTTAATGTTCTTAATCAACTTGCGCAAATTAAGATTGCAAACAATAACAGAGATGCTTGTGCTTAGGTTTGAAAAGCTACCGGTAATTTACTAAAGTTACTGGAATCTTCAGAAATGTGGGTAATTAACAGAAAATCTATGGCAATCTATCATAACTTTGGTAATTTATAATTTAATAACTTTTTATTATTCATATAGAGTATTCATTTATTATATCTGTGTCCATATTTTTCATGAGTATAGTACATAGAATGTATGGTTCAAGATTTTTTTTAAAGCCTAATTAATGAAAAACGCCTGTAATAAACAATGGCATTATATTCAATTAACTCTGCAACTCTTCCGACTATTGACATTTTTCACAACTGCCACCAGTTTATCACCAAAACATTGACAACAAATAGATACTGACATAGTAAAATAAACCTTCATATGAAACACCAATGGTATTCACCAAGTGTGTGGTTTATATATAGGATCATGTTTAACAGCTCTGCCATTCCATTTTTTTATTTAAAAATCTTATTTAATTAATTGTACATGTGGTAAACCCACACGGAGGGCCAGAGATGATTACAGACACCTGTGATAATCTGAAATACCCAAAAGGGCCACTAGATGTCTTGTAATAGATTACATACAATTCTTGAAAGATACCAAAATTCTGGTAGTTTGCTGGTAAACTTTCAGAGTTTCCAGTAATATACACTCCCTTTGCGACCCTACTTGTGCATCAGTAAAATGTCTCTACTGACCTCTAATGGTTAAAAGTTGTTACTGCTACCTTTTACTATGGCAAGGGTTTTAGCGCTAGGGCTACCTTGTTTGTTCATGGTTTTAAAGTGGGAAAATAACTGTTTTCTGATATTTACTTAATTCAGAGAAGAACATGGTTTGTGGATGGGAGTGCCATAAATTCTCCTGACACATCCAGAACCCCAGCTACTGTATGTGCCAGTGGACGTCCCTACATGTGGGTTTGATCTGCACTGTGGTTTGTTGAGTGCCATCAGTCTTGAGTCTGCGGAAGTCCAGAATCAGTTGTGCTGTTTCTTGTTGTGTTATGAAGAGATCAGAGGATGAAGGAGGAGGAGGGCTTTGGAAAAGAACATCTGAGGGTGAGGACCCCAGCTCTGCCTGAAACTGCCCGCTCCTCCCCCTGGTCAGGCTAGGGGTGCCCTGGGTTCGCCTCCCTCTGCCTGTGTACCCTCCTGTTTAGTTTCGGGGCGTCAGGGCTTGTCGCTCTGAATAAACTAGTGCCCAAGGAGCAGCGGGCAAGGGGGCTGCCAGCAGCCTGCCAGGCAGAGGCTGGTACAGGGAGCTAAGGGCCCCAATGCAGGCTACTGTAGGGCCAACCCAAGAGCAGATCAGGCACCACAGGCCCTGTACAGGAAGCATATGGAGGAGTGAGTGAGGGAGACAGGCGGAGCGCCTCAAAGCGCAGACACTGGGTAGCACTTAGGCTTCCCTATAGAGCCGGATGCACACACACACACACACACACACACACACACACACACACACACACACACACACACACACACACACACACACACACACACACACACACACACACACACACACACACACACACACACACACACACACACACACACACACACACACTGAAGGAGACAGGAGGAGGGAGGAAGTGAGGAATGTGACGTTAACATGTCCTTATGTTGGTGCTGTCGCATCACTTCTATCACTAGCCATCAAGCTAATCACAGTCATTATTTGCTATTTGATCTGGGGTGAGGAGGGTGCCAAGACATTTTCTTGATATCCATTCATGACAGTCAGAGTTCTTACTCTTTTTCAATGTTCTCTTTAACTCAATCAATACCAACAGGCTGCAGGCAACATTTGAGTGGTTCTGACCTGGTTTTAAACCCCTCCTGAATTGTCTGTTTGGCCTACAGACTTCCTTCGCTCTGAATCCGCCCATAGCAGCCATGCACCTGTGCAGTCTACAGAGGTTGTGATATTGAGGAGTTTGTGAGACAAATCAAATCAAGACACAATATCGAAAACGGTTCTTCTCATGAAAATGTCTCTAAAGTCTGAACAGTTTGAGCTATAAACTATTATGAAAAGCTGAGACTCTGTCCCGAAAAGTAGACACTGTCACGAACGTGCAGGTGTTGTCTGTTTTGCTCTACGAGGCTCACAAGCCGCACAGGACTCGTCAGAAGGTAAGGGTTTTCATACATTTCCGCTCATATTTCTAGTGACATTAGTCTATAAAACTCATGAATGTAACTTATGTCAAATTGTTTTTCAGTTTACTTGTAGGCCTGGTAGTCCTGAAAAGAAAATGGTGAAGCACTTCCCTGTGAGGCAAAATATGAGGGCTGGACAAACAGATACAGTGCCTTGCGAAAGTATTCGGCCCCCTTGAACTTTGCGACCTTTTGCCACATTTCAGGCTTCAAACATAAAGATATAAAACTGTATTTTTTTGTGAAGAATCAACAACAAGTGGGACACAATCATGAAGTGGAACGACATTTATTGGATATTTCAAACTTTTTTAACAAATCAAAAACTGAAAAATTGGGCGTACAAAATTATTCAGCCCCTTTACTTTCAGTGCAGCAAACTCTCTCCAGAAGTTCAGTGAGGATCTCTGAATGATCCAATGTTGACCTAAATGACTAATGATGATAAATACAATCCACCTGTGTATAATCAAGTCTCCGTATAAATGCACCTGCACTGTGATAGTCTCAGAGGTCCGTTAAAAGCGCAGAGAGCATCATGAAGAACAAGGAACACACCAGGCAGGTCCGAGATACTGTTGTGAAGAAGTTTAAAGCCGGATTTGGATACAAAAAGATTTCCCAAGCTTTAAACATCCCAAGGAGCACTGTGCAAGCGATAATATTGAAATGGAAGGAGTATCAGACCACTGCAAATCTACCAGGACCTGGCCGTCCCTCTAAACTTTCAGCTCATACAAGGAGAAGACTGATCAGAGATGCAGCCAAGAGGCCCATGATCACTCTGGATGAACTATAGAGATCTACAGCTGAGGTGGGAGACTCTGTCCATAGGACAACAATCAGTCGTATATTGCACAAATCTGGCCTTTATGGAAGAGTGGCAAGAAGAAAGCCATTTCTTGAAGATATCCATAAAAAGTGTTGTTTAAAGTTTGCCACAAGCCACCTGGGAGACACACCAAACATGTGGAAGAAGGTGCTCTGGTCAGATGAAACCAAAATTGAACTTTTTGGCAACAATGCAAAACGTTATGTTTGGCGTAAAAGCAACACAGCTCATCACCCTGAACACGACCATCCCCACTGTCAAACATGGTGGTGGCAGCATCATGGTTTGGGCCTGCTTTTCTTCAGCAGGGACAGGGAAGATGGTTAAAATTGATGGGAAGATGGATGGAGCCAAATACAGGAACATTCTGGAAGAACACCTGATGGAGTCTGCAAAAGACCTGAGACTGGGACGGAGATTTGTCTTCCAACAAGACAATGATCCAAAACATAAAGCAAAATCTACAATGGAATGGTTCAAAAATAAACATATCCAGGTGTTAGAATGGCCAAGTCAAAGTCCAGACCTGAATCCAATCGAGAATCTGTGGAAAGAACTGAAAACTGCTGTTCACAAATGCTCTCCATCCAACCTCACTGAGCTCGAGCTGTTTTGCAAGGAGGAATGGGAAAAAATGTCAGTCTCTCGATGTGCAAAACTGATAGAGACATACCCCAAGCGACTTACAGCTGTAATCGCAGCAAAAGGTGGCGCTACAAAGTATTAACTTAAGGGGGCTGAATAATTTTGCACGCCCAATTTTTAAGTTCAAGGGGGCCGAATACTTTCACAAGGCACTGATTTGAACTGATTGGGCTTTAACATGGTAATGTCTTACATGTTTGTAGAAGTGTAAGGCTATGCACACTTTGTTTATGCAGTGTTTCCCCTATATTGCTACCGCTGCTAGAGATATGATTTCCTAGAGGAAACACTGCAATACCGAGCCCAGGCAATGGAACCTGTACAGAGATCTTTCCATTTCACTCAAAACGAACGATGACTGTTTTAAATTGCTGGGGTGAAAGCAGTGAATTACTGAAAAAGAGTACTTTATTATGTAGGCTTGATAAATGCAGTAGCACAATATTTGAAAAGATCTAAAATTGTCAAAAAGTGCCAATTACACAGTGCCAATTACACAGTAAAGTTCAATGTATGTTGAAGATCATAGTTTAAAGGTCAAGATAAAGTAAAGGTTGCCTGTTTTGGTCAGTCGATAGTCTCTGTTCTGGAAGTGTGTTATGCAGTAATGATCAGAACCACTAGATGGCAGCAAACCATTGTTTGATCTAGTGTTTCAGCGCAAAGTAACTTACCCACAGTGCTTCATGTTTTGTGGCTTGTCCATGCGGATGGCCAGTTTGATCTTCAGGTCACTGTCAGGGCAGCCTTTGGACACGGACATCTTGTGCAGTTCTGACTGTTTGGGACTGTTGGGGGTGGGATGGAGCACAACCTGGAAGCACAATGACACATCCAGTATACCTATTATACAAGTCAAGTCATAGATAAAGCACACAGTCATGTAAGGTTGTATCAATGTATATGTCTATATATATATATATATATATATATATGTATGATAGTATCAATGTATACACCATATTCATGTCAAAGTAGCAACCGTTTTGAAATGTGAAAAACGAGTTTGCTGCCGACTATGCCTATCTCTGGCTCCAGTCGTGTAGGCTCTTACCCTGCCCAGCTCTTTGTCCTCCAGGGCCAGTACTCCTGTGCTCTCAGTAAACAGCTTCACCTTTACAGCTGGCAGGGGGTGTGTGGTAGTGAAGTCCCCCTGGGTCCCCCAGCTGGAACACACACAAGACCACAGGGAGAGACAAGGGTTAAATAGTGACATTATATGTTTGACATGGAAAATGGTGTCTTGATGCTCTGTTACGGGTAATTTATTAATCACACGTTTAATCTCTTCACAGGAGAGGGAGAAGATAATTTAAATGTTTAAATCCACTTTATTGGATCAAGACCCTACACAACAGTAGTGAGGAGGGAGCAAGAGCAAGCGAGAGAGTGTGTGTGTGTGTGTGTGTATGACAAACCCGGTGTATTCAAAAGACACATTCTGAGGAAGAGGTACAGTGCCTTGCAAAAGTATTCGGCCCCCTTGAACTTTGCGACCTTTTGCCACATTTCAGGCTTCAAACATAAAGATATAAAACTGTATTTTTTTTGTGTAGAATCAACAACAAGTGGGACACAATCATGAAGTGGAACGACATTTATTGGATATTTCAAACTTTTTAACAAATCAAAACTGAAAAATTGGGCGTGCAAAATTATTCAGCCCCTTTAAGTTAATACTTTGTAGCGCCACCTTTTGCTGCGATTACAGCTGTAAGTCGCTTGGGGTATGTCTCTATCAGTTTTGCACATCGAGAGACTGACATTTTTTCCCATTCCTCCTTGCAAAACAGCTCGAGCTCAGTGAGGTTGGATGGAGAGCATTTGTGAACAGCAGTTTTCAGTTCTTTCCACAGATTCTCGATTGGATTCAGGTCTGGACTTTGACTTGGCCATTTAACACCTGGATATGTTTATTTTTGAACCATTCCATTGTAGATTTTGCTTTATGTTTTGAATCATTGTCTTGTTGGAAGACAAATCTCCGTCCCAGTCTCAGGTCTTTTGCAGTCTCCATCAGGTGTTCTTCCAGAATGTTCCTATATTTGGCTCCATCCATCTTCCCATCAATTTTAACCATCTTCCCTGTCCCTGCTGAAGAAAAGCAGGCCCAAACCATGATGCTGCCACCCCCATGTTTGACAGTGGGGATGGTCGTGTTCAGGGTGATGAGCTGTGTTGCTTTTACGCCAAACATAACGTTTTGCATTGTTGCCAAAAAGTTCAATTTTGGTTTCATCTGACCAGAGCACCTTCTTCCACATGTTTGGTGTGTCTCCCAGGTGGCTTGTGGCAAACTTTAAACAACACTTTTTATGGATATCTTCAAGAAATGGCTTTCTTCTTGCCACTCTTCCATAAAGGCCAGATTTGTGCAATATACGACTGATTATTGTCTTATGGACAGAGTCTCCCACCTCAGCTGTAGATCTCTGCAGTTCATCCAGAGTGATCATGGGCCTCTTGGTTGCATCTCTGATCAGTCTTGTCCTTGTATGAGCTGAAAGTTTAGAGGGACGGCCAGGACTTGGTAGATTTGCAGTGGTCTGATACCCCTTCCATTTCAATATTATCGCTTGCACAGTGCTCCTTGGGATGTTTAAAGCTTGGGAAATCTTTTTGTATCCAAATCCGGCTTTAAACTTCTTCACAACAGTATCTCGGACCTGCCTGGTGTGTTCCTTGTTCTTCATGATGCTCTCTGTGCTTTTAACGGACCTCTGAGACTATCACAGTGCAGGTGCATTTATACGGAGACTTGATTACACACAGGTGGATTGTATTTATCATCATTAGTCATTTAGGTCAACATTGGATCATTCGGAGATCCTCACTGAACTTCTGGAGAGAGTTTGCTGCACTGAAAGTAAAGGGGCTGAATAATTTTGCACGCCCAATTTTTCAGTTTTTGATTTGTTAAAAAAGTTTGAAATATCCAATAAATGTTGTTCCACTTCATGATTGTGTCCCACTTGTTGTTGATTTTTCACAAAAAAATACAGTTTTATATCTTTATGTTTGAAGCCTGAAATGTGGCAAAAGGTCGCAAAGTTCAAGGGGGCCGAATACTTTCGCAAGGCACTGTAGCATAGGGAAACCTTGACAGCACAAGCACTATTACATAATTCCTAAATCACTCAGCATGCCTTTGGGATGCATCACAACCATCTGTGAACAAGCTCCAAGCTGTGAGGTGTTTCTCTGTGTGTCATTTCGCACTGATGGGCTGTATCTCCTTCCTATGTGGTCTTACAGTATATCTGTGAAGAAAATCCCAAGTTTCACACTTAAGTCCTGTACTTAAGGCAGTTATCATCTATGAAGCATTTCCCTGATGTGATGGATCCACAGTGTGAGTATTCCTTTGTAACGTTTAACGACTATACAAGAGAATAAGTCTGTCAGCGGTATATACAGTAAGTGGTATCTCTTGCACACCCAAATAAAGCAGGAAATGGAGGGTGTTTGAAAGGGTATGCTATTATAGAATGTTGTGAAAACAGTTGATTATGTGATTCAAATGCATTGTGCCACAGGGTTAATGTTGGTAAAGAGCATTTACTGTACCTATGTAACCAGCAATAACGCTATTTAACGTCATTAGCTAAGCTACACCAGAGAGGTTATTATATTCCAGTATCTCTGGTTATACTCACCAACATCAGTCGTTGCACACCAAGCTAGCGTTACTGTTACAGCCTTGGAGACCGACGAACTCCAACCATCTATTCCGCATACCAGGGTCCTTCGGGCAGGGCATGCTAACCATTAAATTTTGACAGTGGAGGCATTGTCAATCTGTATAGGGATTTTCAGTCTGTCGAACATGTTGTGTCGATGTGTCACGACTTCTGCCGCCCGGCGGTCGACGTCGCCGGTCTTCTAGCCATCGCCAATCCACTTTTCATTTTCCATTGGTTTTGTCTTTGTTTCCCACACACCTGGTTTTCATTTCCCAATTACTGGTCATGTATTTAACCCTCTGTTTCCCCCATGACTTTGTGTGTGATTGTTTATTGTTCATGTCGGTACATTTCCGGCTGGTTTTGTCCGGGTGCTGTTTTCACCAGTGTTTTGTGGCAACCGTAATTGTTCGCACATTGGTACTGTTACTTGTGCTATTTTCTTGAGTAAAGTGCGTTGTTCACGCATCTCTTCTCTCCTGCGCCTGACTTCATACACCAGCTACACCCACCGCCTGACACAATTAAACAGCGGAGCCCCATTAAAATGAAAGGAATTGAAGTGGACAGAGGGCCGAGGAGCAAAAGGGGTCCTGATTTGTTGACATAACTGTAATCCAAACTGTAATCCAAACTCGTTGTGAAGCACTGAGGTTCCAATTTTATTTTAGTCAAGACTGACATTATTACCAAAATGATGCTATTTACACTGTGTAGTCCATTTTGACACTAAAATAAATGTTTGACTCATATCGATGCAACATAGGCCGTTTCCAAAGGGATTAGTTGCTTTTTAGGGGCAGTCACTCTTTAAATGACCAAGGATAAGCAACCTAAGGGTGGGTTGCACCAACATGAATTAAACAGAGGTAAATCAAGGTGTGTCTACTAATCTTGCTACACCAAATTTTAAACCTAGTTTAAATTAATCATAGTTAAATTAAATTCTTCCTCTAATCTAAGTTTAGTTTTCACTTTAAATCTAGATTAATTTTAAACCTGTTGCTCAATAAAAAAAATGAATATAAATTTAGATTGGAGATTCATTCTAAACTGCCACTTGAGGTGGTTGAACTGATAAAATGGCAGCATATCTACTGTGGAGAGACCAAAACGACAGAGTTCCTCAGAGAATAATTAGAGAGATTAAATCCTGTTGAATTTTATGATAGTGATGAGTTTTTCAAGAAGATACCGCTTCTCCAAGGACTCTGATGCAACTGGAAGGAAAGGTTGGACCAACCATTAAGCATGGGAGTGATAGGAACGTGGCTGTACCCCCACTACTTCAGCTCCTGGTGGCCATACGGTTCTACGCAACTGGATATTTTTCAGATGGTATATGGGAACATTTTTGAACTCCACAATTCAACCATCTGCAGGATTGTAGTCAGTGTCCTATGTTATTACCGGTCTGAAGAATCAGTACATAAGGTTAAATTCTACAGAGGAGACAACAGCTGGGTTTTATAGGAAAACTAGATTCCCAGGTGTGTAACGGTTAATAAACTGTACACACATTCCCATTCCCAACCCTGGTGGCAAGAACGAAGAGCTATTCCGTAATCGGAAAGGTTACTGTTCAATCAACATGCAAGCTGTCTGATGACAAAGGTCAGCTCACCAACATCGTAGCTAGATAGCCAGGATCCCCCCTTGACAGCAGAATCTTTGACAATAGTCATCTGTGTGCAATGCTGGAAAGGGGGGCTTATGAAGGCCACCTACTAGGTGATGTGGGTACCTTAGCACTCCCCTTTTAAACCCCCAGACACCTGAAGAGAGAGAATACAACACCTCTCATATTCTGGCAAGATGTCTCAGAGAGAGGTTTTGGAGTGTGGGAAAAAAGTTTCCCGTGTCTACAGGGCCACTCAGTAAACAATTCAAGCTTCTGCAAAGAACCACAGAAAACAAACCATCATGAAATAATAAGTTACACCTGAGTCTAATAAAAGTTTCTAGGACCGTCTCTGCCCCCTCCCCCCCTACAACCACCATATAGTTGTTTGAAGTCTCTAACAAGACCCGGATCCAGGATGTCCCGGGCAGGCATCCACGCCCGCTCCTCGGGACCATAGCCCTCACGGTCCACCAGGTACTGCAGGGTCCCTCGGACGCCGGACTGTGTAGGCTGGCGGCCATCCACAAGTCAAGGGGGCGGAGGAGCAGGTGTGGGGGAGAGAATGGACTGGTCCTTACCAGCTTGAGACGGGAGACATGAAAGGACGGACAGACCATCATGGACCTGTGAAGCTGGAGACAATAGGTGACCGAGTCGATGCGACTCAGGATCTTGAATGGTCCTATGTAGCAAGGAGCCTTTAAGGGAAGATCACAGGTGGACAGCCACACCCGTTGACCTACTTGAGGAGCTGAAGAGTTCTCCGGTGCCGGTTTGCCTGATGTTGATGGCTGGCAGAGGAGGATCACGCTCTGATCCAGGTGTGGCGACATCGTCAAATTAACTGATGGTACCCCCGCTTCGGCCTCTTGTTTAGGAAACAGGGGGGAGAAACTTCTCCAGCTCATGGTTGGGCCGCTCAGTTTGCCCATTCGACTGAGGGTGGAACCCGAGGAGAGACTCACGATGCCCCCAAGAGGGAACAGAAGGCCTTCCAATACCGTGTGACGAACTGGGGCCCACAATCTGAATCAAAGTCCTGCGGAAGTGTGTGTAGTCGAAAGACATGGATAATCATGAGATCAGCTGTCTCCTTCACTGAAGGCAACTTGTAGAACCGATCAACGACAACCAGGATAGTGGTAAGCAAGTGAATACTTGCTTTGGGCACAGATGGAACAGGCCCGCAGCAAAGTATATCACATCCTCCATCATGTTGAGCCACCAGAATTTCCGTCCGCCTCAGAAACTCCAGTGTCCAAATAACCCCTGGAAGCCCAGTTAATTTAGAGGAGTGTCCCCATTGTAGTACTCGGGACCGGACTGATCGCGGAACGTAAAGTCTGTTAGTGGGTCCCCTGCCGGGGTCAGGTTCTTGGCTCTGGGCTTGTCGGACCATGGTCTCAATACTGCATATCACAGAGGCCACAATGTG
Organism: Oncorhynchus keta; assembly: GCF_023373465.1. Lineage (NCBI taxonomy): Eukaryota > Metazoa > Chordata > Actinopteri > Salmoniformes > Salmonidae > Oncorhynchus > Oncorhynchus keta. The sequence goes on along the minus strand of NC_068430.1, from coordinate 26,000,677 downwards.
TGAGCTGGGGATGATGGACTCGGGGTCCCTCTCCCTGTTAGAGACATCGGGACAGGGCGTCTGCCTTCTGATTCTTGGATCCCGGGTGAAAGGCTAGTGTGAAAACGAACCTGTTAAAAAACAGAGCTGACCTAGCCTGGCGAGCGTTCAACTTCTTGGCTTTTTTAAAGGAGACCAAGTTCTTATGGTCCATCCACATCTCAAAAGATGAGGTGCCCTCTCCAACCAGTGTGTCCACCCCTCAAGAGCCCACTTAACTGCCAAGAGCTCCCAGTTGTCTACATCGTAATTGCGTTCCGCTGGTGAGAACCGCTTGGAGAGAAAGGCTCATGGGTGCAGTTTCTTGTCCTTCTCATTCTGCTGTGAAAGGACCGCCCCTGCTCTGAGGCATACACCTCCACCACAAAGGGACGAGTCGGATCAGCATGAACGAGGATGGGTCCAGAGGTGAAAAGTCCTTTCAGCTCCATGAATGCCCTGTCAGCCTCGTGGGTCCAGCAAAAACAGGTCTGGGACTTGTGGGTTAGGACCATGAGAGGCGCTGCGACTACACTATAAAATGCCTGTAAAAATTGGCAAACCCAAGGAACTGCTGGTCCTGCTTGAGTGAGGTTGGACGGGGCCAGTCGGTGACCTCCTCAATCTTTACGCGGTCCATTTGGATGCCTGCCTTCTTGTGACCCAGGAAGGAAACATGGGATACGTGGAACTCACACTTCTCTATCTTGACATATAGTTTTCTCTGCATGAAGCGTCTCAGGACTTTGCAGACATGCAGTATGTGTTCCGGAAGGGTCTTGGAGAAGATCAAGATGTCGTTGAGGTAAACAAAGACAAACCGATTCAACATATTCCTCAGGGTGTCATTGATCAATGCTTGAAAGACTGCCGGTGAGTTCGGTAATCTGAAGGGCATGACTAAATACACAGTGGCCAATCGGGGTGTTAAAAGCAGTATTCCACTCATCCCCTTCCCTGATTCTCACCAGATTGGAAGCAATGCGGAGGTCCAGTCTGGTGAAGAATTGGGCCCCTTGGACCAACTGCAATGTGGAGGACATCAGGGGTAGGGGGTAACGATTCTTGATCGTAATCTGGTTCAGCCCTCTGTAGTTGATGCAGGGACACAGCCCTCCATCCTTCTTACCCATGAAGAAGAAACCTGCACCAGCAGAGGATGTAGAGGGGTGAATGAAACCTGCCTCTGGTGACTCCCGGATGTAATTGTCCATGACTGCTGCTGCTTCAGATAGAGGATAGAGTACAGACGATCCTGGGGTGGTGTGGTGCCGGGTAGGAGTTCTATGGCTCAGTCATAAAGACGATGAGGGGGAAGGGTGGCAGCCTGCCTCTTACTGAAGGCCTCTCGGAAGTCAAAGTATTTGGGAGGGAGAGTGGGCAAGTCTTGATCTTCAAGGAATGCAGGAGGACACAGCGAGGCTCTTGGTGGGGGTCTTAGACATTATTTCTGGCAGTCCTTACCCCAGTCTAGTAGGTATCCTGTGGACCAGGAAACTAGTGGGTTATGTAGCGCTAGTCAAGTGTACCCTAGGATGATGTAGGTGGTCATTGCCCAATCGGTGTGGAATGAAGAGGACTGTAGCTTGAACATCAGAGAACACTGAGTGAGGAAGCCCTTGCATCCTTCTGACATCGAGTTAAAAAATAAAAATTGTCAAAATTTAAGGGAACAGTTATATGAAACAAGTTGTCTACCCAGAACCTTGCTTGTGGATATTCTGATTGTTTAAATATCCGCTCGGGAATGGGATCTTGGGTTCCCGGAGGAACCACGACAACGTCTGTAGCACTGAACGATGAGACCTGGGCATTGGTTCCTCCTGGGTTGGGGGCGTGTTGTGGTGGGATGGACTCAGCAAGTGCCCGAAAGGTCCCAGAGATTTGGGAGAGATGTTCTTGCTGCCGTCCTAACAGTGCTCCTTGGTGGGCTACCACATTCCAGATCTGGGTGATCTCTGCTGGGTCCATGTTGTGGCAGATGCTTACTATGACGTGGTAAGGTTGGACCCAGGTGCAGAGAAGAGACCAGACAAGGAATCAGTGGTTAAGGATAAACAGAATACTTTACTGAGATATGGTAGCCGCAAGACTACAGTACACTTGAAAAAACAACAACACGAAGTCTCGAAAACTCACTCAGGACACGAACTCACAAGGTAAACAATTCAAGATTCTACAAAGGACCACAGAAAACACACCTCTTAACAAGGACACAATAAAGTCCAATAAAAGTATCTGGTACCAGGAAGATGAGAACAGGTAGGGCTCCGCACAAAGATGGATACTACACTGACAATCATTATTGCAGTGGCAGTTCTGTATAACATTGGCAGGAGACTGAGAAGGAACCTACCTGAGGAGAATGAAGAAGAAACCCAGGTGCAACATGTTGCCAATGCAAATGGGAATTCTGTGAGGAGAACCTTGATTGAGAACCATTTTGCAGCCTAAAGTGTGTATGATCTAACATTGGTAACATGTAAAAAGCAATATTATATTTTGATAGACATGTACAATTCCGAATTAGGAACCTTCCTAATCTGTATTCAAATGTATTACTAAAACATTGTTATTCTCAATATCATACAGGGTGGAACTGGAAGCATCAGAACACAAGTGTGGGGACAGGACTAGAGGACACCAAATTGCTTGGGAAACATTGTTTATAATAAATAATTTCTTAAATAAATAAAAAGATCTGCATTCTTTACACAGTGGGCCTTTGTTTCCCCGAAGGAGTTTCTGTTTCTGAATTTTCAGTAGCTCTTTTAGTAAATTCAGGACCTCAATCTGCAGTACTGTAGATTCTTCTCTCTCTCCAGCTCCAAAACATCAATATGAGCTTGGTTCATGTCAGTTCTGCGGCGTTTGCTTGGCCTGTCTGGTGTTTTTGCTGCTGGGGCAAGATCCAGGCACTGCGGTTTCTCCACGAAACAGTGGTTTATAAACTAGCTAGCTACAGTAGCTAACAAATTTGTTTTCTGTCTAGTACTGGCAAATTACAGATTTTATTTGCTTTAAGCACCAGCTGTCAGAGCAGCTCATAGATCACTGCACTTGTACATAGCCCACCTGTAATTAGCCCATCCAACTACCTCATCCCCACACTGTTATCTAGTTGATTTAGCTCATTTTGCACCCCAGTATCTGTACACTCATCTTCTGTGCATCTATCACTCCAGTGTTTAATTGCTATATTGTAATTATTTTGCCACTATGGCCTATTTATCCTACATAATTTGCACAGACTGTATATATACTTTTTCTACTGTTTTATTGACTGTATGTTTGTTTATTCCATGTGTAACTCTGTGTTGTTGTTTGTGTAGCACTGCTTTGCTTTACTTTGGCCATGTCACAGTTGTAAATGAGAACTTGTTCTCAACTAGCCTACCTGGCTAAATAAAGGTGAAATAAAAATTAATTAATTAACTAATTAAAATCAGACAACCAATGAGAACATTTCACAATGCAGTTGCAGTAGTTCTAACATTACATTGTTATTATTTTATCAAGGAACAGCAACTTTGTGGCCTAATTTGTCAAGTAGGCTAGATACAGTTGAAGTCGGAAGTTTACATACACTTAGGTTGGAGTCATTAAAATTAGTTTTTCAACCACTCCACAAATTTCTTGTTAACAAACTATAGTTTTGGGAAGTCGGTTAGGACATCTACTTTGTGCATGACAAGTAATTTTTCCAGTAATTGCTTACAGATAGATTATTTCACTTATAATTCACTGTATCACAATTCCAGTGGGTCAGAAGTTTACATACACTAAATTGACAGCGCCTTTAAACAGCTTCCAGAAAACGTAATGGCTTTAGAAACCTCTGATAGGCTAATTGACATAATTTGAGTCGATTGGAGGTGTACCTGTGGATGTATTTCAAGGCCTACCTTCAAACTCAGTGCCTCTTTGCTTGACATCATGGGAAAATCAAAAGAAAACAGCCAAGACCTCAGAAAAAAAGAGTCTTGTTCATCCTTGGGAGCAATTTCCAAACACCTGAAGGTACCACGTTCATCTGTACAAACAATAGTATGCAAGTATAAACACCATGGGACAACGCAGCCGTCATACCGCTCAGGAAGGAGACACGTTCTGTTTCCTAGAGATGAACGTACTTTGCTGCGAAAAGTGCAAATCAATCTCAGAACAATAGTAAAGGACCTTGTGAAGATGCTGGAGGAAACAGGTACAAAAGTGTCTATATCCACAGTAAAACAAGTCCTATATCAACATAACCTGAAAAGCCGCTCAGCAAGGAAGAAGCCACTGCTCCAAAACTGCCATTAAAAAAACGACTACGGTTTGCAACTGCACATGGGGACAAAGATCGTACTTTTTGGAGAAAGGTCCTCTGGTCTGATGAAACAAAAATATAACTGTTTGGCCATAATGACCATCGTTATGTTTGGAGGAAAAAGGGGGAGGCTTACAACCGTGAAGCGCTGGGGTGGCAGCATCATGTTGTGGGGGTGCTTTGCTGCAGGAGGGACTGGTGCACTTCACAAAATAGATGGCATCATGAGGCGGGAAAATTATGTGGATATATTGAAGCAACATCTCAAGACATCAGTCAGGAAGTTAAAGCTTGGTCCCAAATGGGTCTTCCAAATGGACAATGACCCCAAGCATATTTCCAAAGTTGTGGCAAAATGGCTTATGGACAGCAAAGTCAAGGTATTGGAGTGGCCATCACAAAGCCCTGACAATCCTATAGAAAATATGTGGGCAGAACTGAAAAAGCGTGTGCGAGCAAGGAGGCCTACAAATCTGACTCAGTTACACCAGCTCTGTCAGGAGCAATGGGCCTGAAATTCATTCAACTTATTGTGGGAAGCTTGTGGAAGGCTACCTGAAATGTTTGACCCAAGTTAAACAATTTAAAGGCAATGCTACCAAATATTAATTGAGTGTATGTAAACTTCTGACCCACTGGGAATGTGATGAAAGAAATAAAAGCTGAAATAAATCACTCTCTCTACTATTATTCTGAAATTTCACATTCTTAAAATGAAATGGTGATCCTAACTGACATAAGACAGGGAATTTTTACTATGATTAAATGTCAGGAATTGTGAAAAACTGAGTTTAAATGTATTTGGCTAAGGTGTATGTAAACTTTCGACTTCAACTGTACTTAATTTCAACTCACAGAATATCTCATATATTGGTGTAACATGTCACGAATCATAGGGGGAGGGATGAGCCCTGCACCCTCACTCTTGGACAAATACATTAATGTGTACAGCAGCGGCTCAAGTGGCTAATTAGAGAGCGGCAATCAGGGAAGAATAAATAAACATTGCACCTACTGTGTATCATTGACCTTGACTTCTATAAACACACACACACACACACCCTTGTAAAAACAGTAGACTTGTCGATAGAAGGTAGTTGGGTTTTCCTCTGTAATCGAGTTAGGTTCTCTGTAATCTATACTGAACAAAAATATAAATGAAACATGCAACAATTTCAACAATTTTAAAGAAAATCTATCAATTAAAAAAAATATATTGGGCCCTAATCTATGGATTTCGCATGACTGGGCAGGGGTGCAGCTATGGGTGGGCCTTGCAGGGCATAGACCCACCCACTTGGGAGCCAGGCCCAGCCAATCAGAATGCGTTTTTCCCCACAAACAGGCTTTATTACAGACAGAAAATCTCCTCAGTTTCATCAGCTGTCCGGGTGGCTGGTCTCAGACGATCCCGCAGGTGTAGAAGCCGAATGTGGAGGTCCTGGTGGTTACACGTGGCCTACGGTTGTGAGGCCGGTTGGACGTACTACCAAATTCTCTAAAACGACGTTGGAGGCAGCTTATGGTAGAGAAATTAACATTAAATTATCTGGCAACAGCTCTGGTGGACATTCCTGCAGTCAGCATGCCAATTGCATGCCTACTCAAACTTAAGACATCTGTGCCATTGTGTTTGTTTGACAAAACTGCACATTTTAGAGTGGCCTTTTATTGTCCCCAGTACAAGGTGCACCTGTGTAATTGTCATGCTGTTTAATCAGCTTCTTGATATGCCACACCTGTCCGGTGGATGGATTATCTTAGCAAAGGAGAAATGCTCACTAACAAGGATGTAAACAAATTTGTGCACAAAATTTGAGAGAAATACAGATCTTATATTTCAGCTCATGAAACATAGGACCAACACTTTTTATGTTGCGTTTATATTTTTGTTCAGTATAGTTGGGTTGTTCTCTGTAATCTAGTTGAGTTGTTCACAGCTCCACGCGTGAGTTGCAGCTAATGAAGAATCATGCTCCTGGCTCGTCCTATGGGCAGACTCAGAATTCTCACTATTCTCTTAGGGTATCTTCACACTTGTTCACTTCCAGTGCATTTTTTTTAACTCAGTGCGGTTCGCTTAAATATTTTGTGCAGTGTGAACTCCAAAGGAACTCAGTCACCTCAAAAGAGCCCCAGAAACGATCGAACTGAGACCATCTCGAGAGTTGTTCTGAGTTCGGCTCGCTTGAATTCCGCAGACCGGTTACCTTTTTTAGGACAATATTAACGCAAAGCTCCACAGGTTCACAAGTCATTATTCCCGCACCACACACTATACTACTGTAACACTGTTTCCCCTGCCATAAACCTTCACATTGGTGGCACAAAAGAGAGAAGATGCAGGTTCGCAGAAAAAAATGTGTGCTGTTTTTGGATATTGATTAGCAGTTGTCACGGATGCACAGAAATTCCAAAATGTGTGCTGTTTTTAGTTCAAATTATTTGTTTGCAATATGTGATCTATAGGCTAAGAGAGCTTCATAAGCTGTTTATTGATTGTAGGGTTTCAGTAGTGTGAGAAGACAATATATTTGGGGAGAATCACAACATAGGTTACAAAATCTATTCTAGCTCGGGACAATAGCCTACCTTGGGTGTAAAATTTCAATGACAGCATTATTTATTCTGCAGTTATTATATTGCTATTCATTGTTTCCAATACACATTTGCATGTTAGTAGTATCTTCTGAATACAATTATTATGTCTCTTATTTGAACTAAATGCAATGTATTAGCTTCCAATGTATTAGCTTCCAGCTGTCTAATAACATATTCTGATTGAATTGCTTGTCCTGCACTTTCTAAAAACCCAGAGTGCATGTTGGAAAAAGATCTTGATTCCTTTCTAAACATAGCAATGTGAATGCAAAGAGGACTTGGTCCACAAAATAGTTGACGTGAACTTGCAAAAGAGTTGAGACCTCATTCAAAGGCAAAGGCAGTGTGAATACAAAGATAAAAGTTCTTATGCTTCTTATTTTTTACCCCAGAGTTCACTTTAAAGAGGACTGAGATCGGTTCTTTTAAAGAGGACTATATGTGAAAACACCCTTAGTTAAATTCTAGAAGCATGTGAGCCAGAGTGGTCTTGAATGCTTGTGGCCACTCGTGTGTAGAATTAATATAGCCAGGAGTGACTTCACACTCACTAAAGTGCGGGAGGGGAGCACTGATATGGCAGAATGAAGACTAGTCCGACCATCTCTCTCTTTCACCCTCTCCATTTCCCTGGGGTTTGTGTTCTGTTTGTCTTGTCAGAGCAAAGGGCACTGGCGATGTAGTGTTGACTCTGCGATATTGACACAAATTTAAAGGGAAAAGAGAATCTATTATAATAGATTACAGAGCAGCATAATATTGCATGGATTAATGCAAACATAAATGTAATATTCTCCAGATGGTTTAAATTGTGTAGTATTTATGAATGCCTGACTGTAAATATGAATGTCTGACCCTGTCTGACTGTAAATGTGTTTTCAGCAAACTACTGTGGCTGCCCATCCCTGATTATTCTGTTTTCACATACTGTTCCATCTGTAGATGGCAGTGTAACAGCTTGCATCACTAAAGTCTGGATTAGATTCACGAGGTCAGAAAATGTCATTACAGAATGTATGAGTTGCTTTCAGAGAAAATTACAGAGATAAATTGATTTGTTAGGATCACAGCATGTATTCCTCATTACAACGTGCCTGAAACGAGCAGAGGTCTGAGAATGGGTCTATTTCTCCGGAGCGGCTAAGATGTGTGCAGGTCTAGTATGGCAGGTATTTCTCATCATGCAGAATGCTGGAGATGTGAATATGTCTAGGGATTGAGTGTATTTCTCATCCTGGCCCATGGCTCAGATGTGAGGCCTGGTGTTGGTTTGAGCCCAAGTGGCCACGAGCACAGCCCATGGGCATTCCTATATAACTCTCAGCTCAGCCACACGTGTGGAGCAGCACAAGATAGTACAGCACAATGCTGGAGCCACACACACAACAACGTTCCCTCTGCCTGGCTACAGCTCGCATCCAGCCAGCCAGGTTGTATCCTTTGTGCAAAAAGCCCTCGGGTCACAGGTGTGAGTGATTCCGTCCTTTCACACACCTCTCCACCCCGAATCACGGTGTGACCTGACCTGGTAACGCACACTCTCAGACACAAGCTACTGCGTTACTGTACAAAACACCTACCACTGCAGTCTGCAGACAGGGAGGGAGAGACAGCAGGAAGAGGAAGAGGGGGGAGTGAGGTAGAGAAGTAAAGATGAGATAGATGGGGAGATGGAGAGAGAGGAAAGTGATCAGCTGGTCCATACCACAGAATAGATAACTAAAATCCCAACAGATAACATTCATAGACTACATGACCAAAAGTATCTGGACAACTGTTCGTCGAACATCTCATTCCAAATTCATGGGCATTAATATGGAGTTGGTCCCCACTCTTATGGGAAGGATTTCCACTAAATGTTGGAACATTGCGGCGGGGACTTGATTCCATTCAGCCACAAGAGCATTAGTGAGGTCGGGCACTGATGTTGGGAGATTAGACTTGGCTCGCAGTCGGCGTTACAATTCATCCCAAAGGTGTTCGATGGGATTCAGGTCAGGGCTCTGTGCATGCCAATCAAGTTCTTCCACACCGATCTCGACAAACCATTTCTGCATGGACCTAGCTTTATGCATGGGGGCATTGTCATTCTGAAATAGGAAAGGGCCTTCCCCAAACTGTTGCCACAAAGTTGGAATCGTCTAGAATGTCATTGTATGCTGTAGTGTTAAGATTTCCCTTCACTCGAACTAAGGGGCCTAGCCCGAACCATGAAAAACATTATTCCTCCTCCATTAAACTTTACTATGCGTTGAGGAAGGTAGCGTTCTCCTGGCTTCCGCCAAACCCAGATTCGTCTGTCGGACTGGCAGATGGTGAAGCGTGATTCATCACTCCAAAGAACGCGTTTCCTCTGCTCGAGTCCAATGACAAATAGCTTTACATTACTCCAGCCGACGCTTGGCATTGCAGATGGTGATCTTGGGCTTGTGTGCAGCTGCTCGGCCATGGAAACCCATTTCACAAAGCTTCCAACAAACAGTTATTGTGCTGTCAATGCTTCTAGAAACCGTTTGGAACTGGGTAGTGAGACAGACGATTTTTACACACTAGGAGCTTCAGCACTCAGCGGCACCGTTCTATGTGCTTGTGTTGCCTACCACTTCGTGGCTGAGCCGCTGTTGCTCCTAGATTTTTCCACTTCACAATATCAGCACTTACAGTTGACAGGGGCAGCTCTGGCAGGACAGAAATGTGACAAATTGACTTGTTGGAAAGGTGGCACTATGACAGTGCCACGTTGAAAGTTACTGAGCTCTTCAGTAACTTTCTGCTACCAGCCATTCTACTACCAATGTTTGTCTATGGAAACTGCATGGCTGCGTGTTCAATTTTATACACCTGTCAGCAACGGGCTTGGCTGAAATAGCCAAATCCACTCATTTGAATGGGTGTCCACATACTATTGGCTATGTACTGTATTTCCTATTCCAAGTTCAACAGGACTTGCCATCTGTGGAAGAGAAGGAATGGATCCCTTTAGATGGGCATATCAGGGTTTGACCGAGATACTGTATCTAGCAATAATAGCCCCATACCCTGTTGAACTAAAGTTTCCACTGATCCTCTCATAGCACAGCTCCCACCTGAGCCTTCCACCGTGAGGAAGCAGGGTCTAAAATAGCCCCTTCTCTCTCTCCCTCGCACTTATCTGATGCACACATAGACACACAGTTTGACGTCACAGATGGGCACAGCTGCCTCCCTGGCCAAAGTCTAGACTCTAGACAATGTCTACTCTCTATCTCTGTGCACTCAGGGCCTAGAGACTGATATAACTCTGAAAATGTCAGACAACAAAGACCCATTGCACCACATATATCACACTAGGGTGTGTTACAGTAACTGTGTGAAGCTAAAACTATAATCAACCAGCAACATCTGTCATCTCAGAAACAGAAGGCTCTCGCCAAAATTAACATTTCTGAATGAGTATTGATGGTACTACTAAAAAACACAAAGGTACAGGGTTACTGTTACAAACTGTTTTAGCTACTATAGTTCTAGCAGCAAGTCTAGAACATTACCATCCTGCTTTTCAAATCAGAGAAGAGGAGACAGGGGTGATGAGCCTTGCATTAGAGTATGAGGAAAATCATTCCCTTTCCTTACAATGAGGATTTCAGGAAGAGGTATGGATTATGAATTACTCTTCTCTGTCAGTCTCCTTCACCCCCCACAGAAAAAAAGTAAAATGAACACAGATACTGTACAAATAAAATAACATGTTATTTGTCACATGCTTCATAAAAACAGGTGTAGACTAACAGTGATATGTTAACTTACGGGTCCTTTTACAACAATGCAGAGTTAAAAATGAAATAGTGGCATGAGGAATAAATACACAATGAATAATGAACAACAATAACAAGACAAAATAACATGGCTATATATAGGGAGAATTAGAAGCTAGCTAGTGGCACAGAAAAATGGGGTTAGTTATCAGTATCTTTTCTAATTAGTACGAACTAGCTAGCTAGCACAACTAACTAGGTGATAGGCTACTAGCTAGCGTTACTTACTAGCTAGTGCTACAAGCTAGCCATTACCTACCTAGTGCTACTAGCTAGCCGCTAGCTAGCAGGGGACAGCTGAAGCACAAGGTACAGTGTTTGTTTGGTTGTAGTGATTTTTGGCATAAACATTCTATCAAAAAAATTAAGAAAACTAAATTCATCCTGAACACATCGATAGCTAGCCAACTCTCCCAACTTTGCCCATTACGATAGAAACACACTAACATAACACCCAGTACCAGAACTAGTGCACCAACTGGTTTGTGCTTAACACACTGACACACAGGAACACATCGAGAGTTCAGGCATACCAGCTCAGGCATACCAAATGAGACGCAAAAATACAATTTGAGACGAATGCGCTTTGCGTTTCGCAGACCAGGCAGCAAGTGGATGCTTCTCGAATTGACATAGATGAGGAAAAAAGACTGTATAAAATAAATAATACAAATACTGAGCCATATTGCCTGCTCATAAAATGTAGGAAGCATATGATTTTTTATTAATATAATTGCTCAGAGAAAGAGATTTAAAAAGTTTTTAAAAAGTAAAAAAAAGATAGGGGTCAAAATGATTGGATCCCTTGTTTTCAATAGGGTTCAAGTCCGGAGACTGAGATGACCATGGCAAAATGTTGATTTTGTGGTCAAATAACAATTTCTTTGTGGATTTTGACGTGTGCTTTGAGTTATTGTCTTCCTGGAAGATCCATTTGTGGCCAAGTTTCAGCCTCCAAGCAGAGGTAACCAGGTTTTGGGCTAAAATGTTCTCATTTTTAGCATACAATATAGCTCAGTATTTGTATCGTTTATTTTGTTCATCAATCATTTCGGACCTAAATGTACATGTCTGAGTGTTCTTTAAATAAAGCAAAGCAAATGTCTCAACACAACCAGTGGAAGAAGGTGCATGTTGAGTAATCAGTCTGGCTCGGCGTCTACAACACCTGGTCATACTCTCACAGGAAATATCATTACCACACCATGGTGTGCAGCTATTGACAGAACATGAACCCACCCTATGGACCACCTAACGAGGACTCAGGACTTACTAATCATATTAACACAATCTGGATCAGGTGCTACTCAGAGTGGGACTGAGGGAAGAGCAGCAGTCAGGGGCTTGGGGTTTTTATGTCATAGGAAGTACACATGATGTGGCCATGTATATGTAAACAGGAAGTAGTGTGAGAGTGAGTTAGGAGCAGATTCAATCGCATCACCAGGTCACATTTACGTCACTGAGGCCTTGCACATGACTGGCTGTGATGAATCTAAGTAAACAACCTGTGACTGGAAATTAAATGCAGTTTCGTACTTCCTAACATGCTTAGCAAACATGAGTTTGTTTACATACTGCATATATCAAATATAACGTACTGAACATATTACCCAGTAACTAGGTATTTACTCTTAAAGAGGCAAACAGCAGCTGTTAGATCCATTATTGGACTTCTTGAAGAATATAACTTATAAATGCCTCATGACCTTAGTTGAACTGTCATACCCCATCAGAACCCAAAATACAAGCTGGTTTTACGCCAATGTTTGTAAACAAAGTAAATGTAAACAAACCCTATATAGCCTCAAAACATGGTTAAACTATAATTGTGATATTATGGATGGTCAGTCCTTGCATTCATAGCTATGTCTATGAATTTGAAAGTGTTTACATTTCTCCAGTCCCATCCCTCAGCTTTTTACCAAACTAGGAACGTGGAGATCTCTTTGTTATTGTTTCTACTGCTGATTGCCACTTTAAATAAGGCTGTTATAATCTCATTTGTGTGCCCAGCATACCTGTGTGTGTATGTGTGTGCGTGTGTGTGTGTCACACTCACGTTGGCTTGGAGGCCTCTGCCTGGTCAGTCTGGAGCTTATGCCCCCCCTCCACCTCCATGGTGCAGTAGACGACTCGATTGGGCGCCAGAGACTTTAACCCCTGAACCTCCACAATCACCACCTGACAGAGAGAATACTGCCAGTCAAATGCCGATACATGTTATTTATTTCCAACATGCATCTGCAGCTAGAAACTGGTTTCAGACACAAAAAATGCATTTTATCAGTTAGAGCTAGAGCACTGTTACATACACTGATACTACTATAAAGAAACATCTGACTTGTTTTTTTTTTTTACAAACATGGGCGCCCCCGATAAGCTCAGCCCCTCTGAACTACAGCCATGTCTACTGAGAGCAGTAGAATAGGGAGTTTAAAACATTACGACTGTATTGAATGGCTGCTGCTATAAACATGTCTGAGGTATACGAGAGTGGAGGGACCATTAATCACCAGAGCCTATCCCCCTTGGCGTTTTTCCTATTTTGTTGCATTACAACCGGTAATTTAAATAGATTTTTATTTAGATTTCATGTAATGGACAACACAAAATAGTCCAAATTGGTGAAGTGAAATGAAAAAAATTAATTGTTTCAAAAAATATTTGGAAAAAAAAAAAGAAAAGGAAAAGTGGTGCGTGCATATGTATTCCCCCCTTTGCTATGAAGCCTCTAAATAAGATCTGTTGCAACCAATTACCTCCAGAAGTCACATAATTAGTTAATTAAAGTCCACCTCTGTGCAATCTAAATGTCACATGATCTCAGTATATATACACACCTGCTCTGAATGGCCCCAGAGTCTGCAACACCACAAAGCAAGGTGCACCACCAAGCAAGCGTTACCATGAAGACCAAGGAGCTCTCCAAACAGGTCAGGGACAATGTCGTGGAGAAGTACAGATCAGGGTTATAACAAAAATATGCGAAACTTTGAACATCGCACGGAGCACCATTAAATTCATTATTAAAAAAATTGAAATAATAAGGCACCACAACAAACCTGCCAAGAGAGGGCCACCCACCAAAATTCACGGACAAGGCAAGGAGAGCATTAATCAGAGAGGCAACAAAGAGACCAACGATAACTCTGAAGGAGCTGCAAAGCTCCACAGCGGAGATTGGAGTATCTGTCCATAGGACCACTTTAAGCCGTACACTCCACAGAGCTGGGCTTCAAGGAAGAGTGGCAAGAAAAAAGCCATTGCTTTAATTAAGAAAACACGTTTGGTGTTCGGAGACTCCTCAAACATATGAAGATACTCTGGTCAGATGAGACAACAATTTAGCTTTCTGGCCATCAAGGAAAATGCTATATATGGCTTAAACCCAACACCTCTCATCACCCTAGAGAAAACCATTGCCAACAGTGAAGCATGGTGGTGGCAGTATCATGCTGTGGGGATGTTTTTCATCGGCAGGGACTGGGAAACTAGTCAGAATTGAAGGACTGATGGATGGCACTAAATACAAGGAAATTCTTGAGGGAAACCTGTTTCAGTCTTCCAGAGATTTGAGACTGGGACGGGGGTTCACCTTCCAGCAGGACAATGACCCTAAGCATACTGCTAAAGCAACTCTCAAGTGGTTTAATGGGTACCATTTAAATGTCTTGGAATTGTCTAGTCAATGCCCAGACCACAATCCAACTGAGAATCTGTGGTATGACTTAAAGATTTCTGTATACCAGCGGAACCCCATCCAACTTGAAGGAGCTGGAGCAGTTTTGCTTTGAAGAATGGGAAAAAATCCCAGGGGATAGATGTGCAAAGCTTATAGAGACATACCCCAGGAGACTTGCAGCTATAATTGCTGCAAAAGGAGGCTCTAAAAAGTATTGACTTTGGGAGAGTGAATAGTTATGCATGCTCAAGTAATGTTTTGTCTTTTTTCACAATAAAACATATTTTGCATCTTCAAAGTGGTAGGCATGTTGTGTAAATCAAATTATACATTTTAATTCCAGGTTGTAAGGCAACAAAATAGGAAAAATGCCAAGGTGAGTGAATACTTTCGCAAGCCACTGTATCTCCCTCTTTCCCTCTCTCTCTCTCTCTCTCTCTCTCTCTCTCTCTCTCTCTCTCTCTCTCTCTCTCTCTCTCTCTCTCTCTGTGTAAACCACCTATGTCATTCAGTCTACATCTCTCTCTTACTTTCCCTCTCAGTGTCTGTGTCTGTTTCTAAAGTAAGAAGAGCCTTGAATGTTATTTTCTATGTAGCCTGACAGATGAAATAGTCAGGATTACTTCAATAGCACACTTCTGCAAATGACCACTGGAGGCAGTGTCTCTGGCAGGCTGTGTTTGAGCTGCAGTGTTAACCAACCATACCTCCAGAGTGAAGGAGAGCACCACATCAGACTTGGACAGTGTGTTCTCGTCCTCCTGGCCCATGTCTATGATAGAGCTGTTGTGTCCTCGTTTGAGCTTCTGCAGTTTGAACTCTCCTCCCTTGGACACGGGCATGCTCTCCAGGTTAGCCATCAGCAGGTTCACTGAGGATCTCAGCTCCTCTATGAACATGGCCTCCATCTCTTTGGAAACAAACTTGGGAAACCTGCCGCCCTGTTATGGCACAGAAACATACACACACAGGTATACACACAGGCACGCACGTACACACACACAGGCACGCAAGCACACATAAGTCACACCCACACACACGTCCATTGTGTAGTCTACAACCATAAAGGTATTTTTAAAGAGGATCTTTATTTATGGGTACTCCTGCATGAGTCTACCTCTGCTCTTACATTATTGAGGCAGTTTTCTGATGTAAAGATGTGCCTTATGCTTGAGGGCCTAGGGTTCAGTACACACAGATACTGTAGTATCACTACTACTTAGTTTATAGACCTTAGAGCTACCATCTTCTACTGTATCAGAAACAGCTCTGGTGAGGTGATTTAAGAGTGGTGGGTTGGTGTCTAATTCTCTACTTTACTTTGAGGTGGTTGTGTCTTACCCTGGCGATCTGATCTGCCATCTGCAGTCGTCCGTCCAGCTCTCTCCTGATCTGAGCAGCCTGCTCGTCTGGGTTATCAAGCTGGAAACAAACACAACGACAAGAGACGTTATCATGACATAAGCCTTACATTCAGCATTTATTATCACCTGGTGGCATAACGCAGGGCCTTACACACAACCTCCATTACAAACCTTGATATTGACATATTGACCTTTAGTTCTTATATCCTAATAATCATCATTGGAAATGTTTTGTTGTAATGTATGAATGTATCAAGATGTAATGACTTGGAGTGTACATGTACAGATATAGAATCTTAATTTGATCAATGCAAACTTGTGGTGTATTTGAGGTTTAAAACCTCTAGACCAACATCCAGTGAAATTGCAGAGCTCCAAATTCAAAAACAGAAATACTGATTATAAAAATTCAGAAGACAGAAGTGTTATATATAGGTTTAAAGATGAACTTCTTGTGAATCCAACCACGGTGTCAGATTTCAAAAAGACTTTAGGGCAAAAGCATACCATGCGATTATTTGAGAACATCGCCCAGCAGATAAATCATTACAAACAGTAACCAGCCAAGTAGAAGAGTTACACAAGTCAGAAATCGAGATAAAATGAATCACTTACCTTTGATGATCTTCATATGGTTGCACTCAGAAGACATTCATTTTTCTCATTAAATGTTTGTTTTGTTTCATAAAGTCTCTCTTTATATCCAAAACCGTTTTGTTCGCGCGTAATCCACAGGCTCAAACGCAGTCACAACAGGCAGACAGAAAATCCAAATTGTATCCGTAAAGTTCATAGAAACATGTCAAACGATGTTTATATCCAATCCACAGGTTGTTTTATAGCCAACATAATCGATAATATTTCAACCGGACAACAACGTCGTCAATATAAAAGGTAAACAAGAAAGGGCGCGCTCTCGGGATTGCGCATGAAAAAGCTCTGTGGCACTTTAGGGTCCAGTCATTCAGACTGTTCTTACTCCCTATTTTTTCAGAATACAAGCCTGCAACTATTTCTAAAGACTGTTGACATCTAGTGGAAGGCATAGGAACTGCAATTTGAGTCCTAAATCAATGGATACTGTAATGGAATTTAATAGCAAACTACAAAAATAAAAAAAATCCTACTTCCTGGATGGATTTCTCTCAGGTTTTCACCTGCCAAATCAGTTCTGCTATAGTCACAGACGTTATTTTAACAGTTTTGGAAAATTTTGTGTTTTCTATCCAAATCTACCAATTATATGCATATCCTAGCTTCTGGGCCTGAGTAGGATGCAGTTTTCTTTGGGCACGCTTTTTATCCGGAGGTGAAAATAGTGCCCCCTACCCCTAGAGAAGTTAAGAAAGGCTTCTACAGTTTGTAATTTCCACTTAAAAATGTATCAAACCCTACAAAAATTGTCATGAATTATAATCCACACAATAATGAACATTTCTTGTTGCTGCAGGATTATTTTCCTGCTGTGAGAAACTGGTCAAATTAAGATCCTACACCTGTACACCCCACCAATACGATGAGCTGTAGGCTAACCAATTTAATTTCCATTTGAATCCCATGACTTCCACTCCCCTGGAAATGGTGATCGATATTCAACCACTGTCAAATGATTGTGTTTGTCGTGAATTAGACCTTGGAAGTAAATTCTCTGTTTAAGGATGCTTATTTACAGCCCTGGTTCAGATCTATTACTTTGTCACTTGACTATACTATAAATCAGAGTTGTCTTCATCAGATGTATGTGCAGTATAGACTCTTTCTCCAGATTGCAGAGCAGAGGTGGGTCTTCTGAGAAAAGGGGTAGTCATTAGTGGTCAGGGAGCCTGCAGTACGATAGCAGACACAAACACATCTGTCACAGCCACTCCTTCAGCCCCTGTGGATGGAGGAGCAAATGACTACAGATATGGTTTCTAGCAGTGCGTTTACTGGCAGGAATACACATACTGTATACTGTACATACATACTGAATACACATACATACTGTACATTGACATATACCACACACATATCCACAGACCACACGAGCATGACCATATACACACAGCCACAGATATGCAACAAGATCTCTAGAGTCTATGCTAATCGAATCCCCCAATCTGTTCGGAGGCATCGTTAGGGCTCTTAAAGCAGGATGCGTAGGGCACTGTCAGAGTCGTGTGTATAGGTGGCAGGGAAGTCAGGCGCAGGAGAGTCAAACGGAGAGTAAAATGGAGTCTTTTAATGAATGTCCACGTAACATGCTCCATAACAGTAATAAGAATAGAATATAAACAAACATGGGTACGAGGACCCGTCACGCACCTATACAATAAACACAACACTGACAATAAACAATCTCTGACAAAGACATGAGGGGAAACAGAGGGTTAAATACAGGTAATGAATGAGATTGAAAACAGGTGTGTGGGAAGACAAGACAAAACCAATGGAAAATGAAAAATGGATCAATGATGGCTAGAAGACCGGTGACGTCGACCACTGAGCACCATCCGAACAAGCAGAGGCAACGACTTCGGCAGAAGTCGTGACAGGCACACACACACAATGAACAGCATTACATCAGAGTCACTGTCTATGTGTCTCCTGACCAGCCCAGCCTAGTCCTGCGGCCATTAAATAATACAGTAAGAATAAAAAACAGGCATGTAACTCTGGCAGAGTTTTACGCCCTGTGCCAAACGAGTCCAGTAGAGTGTCTCTACCCATGCTACATACACCCTCTGCCAGGGCACTGAGGCATTCTTCACAACAACAATGAGAGAGGGGTGGGAAACAAGGGAGAGGGTAGATGAAAAGAGAACTAGAAATGCTGGCAGAACACACAGACTCACCTACTGAGAGTCTTTGCTGCATTACACCAGAGCAGTAAAGAGAGAGAGGTATCCCTGTAATAATATCTGATGTAAGCATGGCCAACCATAATTTGATTCATTAAATCTGCCTAATCTCCACCGGCCAAAGCTGCGCACCTGATTGCCACACCATATGCATCTGACTGTGTCTGTTTATCAATGTGTGTCTGAGAGAATTGTGTTATTATGATTGTGTCCGTGTGTGTGTCTAGATTAACCCTTCACCATTACTTCTCCTTCCCTCCCTCTGTAGGCCTCCAGGGGACAGGGAACCCAGAAGGGAAGGGGGGGTGTTGTTTGATATTAGTGAATTATAAGATGATGGTCTCGCTCTTCATTCACCCCATCCTCTCCCGCATCCTCTCCCTCACTTCATCCATCCCTCTATTCATTTCTGTCTCAGATTCTCTGAAAATGTCCTGTTCTCTCTCTCTCTCTCTGCCCACGCTACGTACACCCTCTCCACCCTCCACCTTCTGCCAGGGCACTGAGGCATTCTTCACAACAACAATAAGAGAGAGGGATGGGAAACAAGGGAGAGGGTGGATAAAAATAGGACTAGAAATCCTGTCAGAACACACAGAGTCTTTGCTGAAATGGTTTGTTGAGATCGGTGTGGAAGAACTTGACTGGCCTGCACAGAGCCCTGATCTCCACCCCACCAAACACCTTTGGGATGAATTGTAACGCCGACTGCGAGCCAAGCCTAATCTCCCAACATCAGTGGCCGACCTCACTAATGCTCGTGGCTGAATGGAAGCAAGTCCCCGCAGCAATGTTCCAACATCTAGTGGAAAGCCTTCCCAGAAGAGTGGAGGCTGCTATAGCAGCAAAGGGGGGACCAACTCCATATTAATACCCATGAATTTTCAATGAGATGTTCGACGAGCAGGTGTTCCCATACTTTTCTTCATGTACTGTATGAATGTTATCTGAGAATTGTCCACTTCCCCCAACAATATAAACAGTTTGCAGGAAAGGCATTTCCCTGTAATTGTGCTTTAAAACTTGAAACTTATACAGAGTCTGCCCGTTGGGATTGCAGTTCTGTGGTGTGGACAGCTGATCACTTTCCTTATTCCCTCTCCCCTCTCCATCTCGCATCTTTACCTCTCTCCCCTCTCTTCCTCTTCCTGTGGTCACTCCCTCCCTGTCTGCAGACTACAGTGGTAGGTGTTTTGTACAGTAACACAGTAGCTTGTGTCTGAGAGTGTGCATTACCAGATCGCACCGTGATGGACTCACTCACTCACTCACTCACTCACTCACTCACTCACTCACTCACTCACTCACTCACTCACTCACTCACTCACTCACTCACTCACTCACTCACACGTGATGGACTCACTCATACATGTGATCCGAGGGCTTATAGTGTAATTCTTGCTCTCCACACCCACACACTTTTTATTGGCAGCCCTACCCCAGTGTGTATGGGATATACAGTCAGTCAGTCAGTCAGTCTATATGTCTGTGATCTGTAGTATCCATCTGAGCATCATGGTGTTGTAACTGTAGTAGCCGTATTATTGTACTGAGTGGCAATCGATAGTGTATTCTGTCCACTGGTAGAGTAGCATGCTGGACTATCTATCTTTTCACTCACTCACTAGAGTGTGGAGCCTCTGTGTCTGAAGGCTGCTCACTCTATCATTAGGCACTCCAGGCAGCAGATAACTCATCCTTAAGTGAAAACATCCATGGGTGTGAACAGCTATAGTGTAACCCACAGGCAGAGGGAGGCAGAGCGGGGAACAGTGTGCATGAGTGTCTGTTCAATCGTTAATTCTATGTGCAGACAACTTGGGGCACACTGATGCTGTGATACTACCCTGTTTTCCTGGGTGAGGATACAGTGATTTCAGATTCTTGTAAATCAACTCTGTATGGAGGAGTTAGAATTTCATAACATACAGGTGTTCAGATATTGTTTCAAGTTTTATTAGTCATATGTACGGCATACATGGTATACATCGCCCAACGAAATGCTTAGCTGCAGGTTTATTCTCATCAATGCAACAACAATAAGAAATAATACAAGATAAGAATACAAACAAAGTAAATGGCTTAGTAGAATATATATATATATATATATATATATATCACACAATACTGTTCAGAAGTATGGGGTCACTTAGAAATGTCCTTGTTATAAAGACAGTTAAAAATAATTGTCCAATAAAATAACATCAAATTGACACAATTTCTTTATTTCACCTTTATTTAACCAGGTAGGAAAGTTGAGAACAAGTTCTCATTTACAATTGTGACCTGGCCAAGATAAAGCAAAGCAGTTCGACACATACAACAACACAGAGTTACACATGGAGTAAAACAAACATACAGTCAATAATACAGTAGAAAATAAGTCTATATACAATGTGAGCAAATGAGGTGAGATAAGGGAGGTAAAGGCAAAAAAAGGCCATGGTGGTGAAGTAAATACAATATAGCAAGTAAAACACTGGAATGGTAGGTTTGCAGTGGAAGAATGTGCAAATACAGTGATACAGAAATACAGTGTAGACATTTTATTTTTATTAGCCAGTCTGAGATATGGCTTTTTCTTTGCAACTCTGCCTAGAAGGCCAGCATCCCGGGGTCGCCTGTTCACTGTTGACATTGAGACTTTTGAACCCACAAATGCTGATGCTCCAGATACTCAACTAGTAAAAGAAGGCCTGTTTTATTTCTTCTTTAATCAGGACAACAATTTTCAGCTGTGCTGACATACTTGCAAAAGGGTTTTCTAATGATCAATTAGCCTTTTAAAATGATAAACTTGGATTAGCTAACACATCGTGTTATTGGATCACAGGAGTGATTAATAATGTCTACACTGTATTTCTGATCAATTTGATGTTATTTTAATGGACAATTTATTGTGCTTTTCTTTAAAAAACATGGACATTTCAAAGTGACCCCAAACTTTTGAACGGTAGTGTATATATTTGCATAGGTATAATACAGGAATTCACAATTTATAGTCTAATATTTACATGTGTTTTGGGGAAGGGGTGATTGGGGTGAAGTGTTTTAAATTGTGCAGTATTTAGCAATCATTATAAGAGTCTGGTAGCAGCAGTTGTGATGTGTGGGAGGGAACCAATCCGGCCTGTCTGGTTTAATATAGGCAGGGTGACAACAGCTGACAGGGGAGGCAGGGAAAGAGAGGTGGCCATGTTTACTGTCGCCATGGGAGCCATGAATGAGCAGACAAAGGGCATAGTGTGTGTGAGACTGACAGCAGAAAGGTTTCACAAACAAAGACACACACACAAACACACACACACACACACACACACACACACACACACACACACACACACACACACACACACACACACACACACACACACACACACACACACACACACACACACACACACACACACACACACACACACACACACACAAGCAAAATACAGCACCTCACAGTCTAGACCAAAACAAAAGTCCAGCATTGAGATCTACTTCAAAGCTTTCAGACAGATCTCTATTGGTAGTATGACAACAGCAAGGTCTTTGATGAAAATGGAGGATATGTTACTTCCCCATCTTTCCCATTCTGTAATTCACAGCATAGAATGGAGGGATTTCAAATTGTTGTGTTGATAGCCTTGTTTATGATTCTAAAATATAGAATATACATGTTAACTGAGGTGTACAGTAAGTGACTTGAGTTACTTATCTAACAGAAACTCACTCTGATGACGGCAGTCGTTTTTCTGTACCACCTCAAGTGGAAAATAACTGATAAATGTGACTTCTGCCAGAAATTGTCTGTGTCCTGGGGTAGGCAAAAGGTTTTGTCAAACAAACAACTGTTTGAGTTGATGTTTTTATATTGTTTTATAGTTAGGGTTAGGGTTAGGGTTTTATAGTTAACCGATTCCACAGGCTTTATGGACAGTGTTTGTATCCTTGAAGTTAGAGAGGCAGACAGGTGGCCAGAAGGTTACCAGAGAAAAGAAAGAGGGAGATGAACTGGCAACCGGAAGGTGTGTGTTCGTGTTGTGTGAGCAGAGCTGAAGGCAAATGATCTGCCTCACCAGAGCTGGATTAATAAAGATACTATTTATTTATCATGCTGATCTAATGTTGGATTTGTGTTTCCATAGGAGTCCCTGGGCAGCCAGCAGTGTAGTCACATCAGCCATGTTGTGATGTTGCCTGTCCATTCTGACCAATTACAGGCTTTCATTAAAACAGCGCCAGGCAGTCGGCACGACCACATCCATAACACCAAACCCCATCTGATAAAATGTAACAACACCCACGCTGTTCCACCCACACTCAGGGCACACACCGGCCACAAAGGACTGAAATTCAATTCATGAATTTATTCCTTAACTGAAGTCATCATTACAGGCGAAAACACATTCTTCAGAAGACAAAGAGTCTCTGCCTACTATCATAGGTTACACACAGCGGTGAGACGACCTCTCATTTTAATTTAGTCAGTCACTAAGGTTGTTTCTACACAGAAAGGTTTACATAGTCATGAATTGCACTACTAGCCTTCAGTTTGCTGAGGGAGAGGTTCGCACGCACGCACGCACACACACACACACACACACACACACACACACACACACACACACACACACACACACACACACACACACACACACACACACACACACACACACACACACACACACACACAATGTGATGCGAGGGAACCATCTGTCTCTCAGTCTCCTTCAAATGCATTCAACACACAACCCTAAGGTACATGATGACAGGTACCTGATTAAGGGCACAGATGACAGCTGTTCTGTCCCTCATTTTGGAAGGCTTCAATTTGGGCAGCAAGCGTGGCAATAGGCCTAGCTGATAATTGAGTTACGGCTGTCAATTAAAATAATCTAAAATATGTGTGAAGATAATGTCATCAGTAGTAAATGTACAGTTAACCCCTGTCATTTGGTTACAGACATTTCTGTTAATTCATGTATTAATTAAATTAATTTACCATTCTCATTCTCAGAGTGGAAATGTTGTTTGCAGAGTTCACAACCTGCTACACTTGTGAGAAACAAGTTTTGGTTTATTTCATAACCATCCTTTACGAGATTTGTCAATTGTTTTATTGTCTTTTGTTTGGAGTGATCCATGTGAGCAATGACCATGTGTCTGTTTTCTCTTTCCTAATAATGTTGAGGGAGCAACAATCTCCCCTCGATAAGCACCAATCCTCCATGTGAAAAAGCAATGGAAGTTCTAGGTCTACTGCTTCATTGGCCTATAAAGGCTATGCGCTCCTTTTTTTAGCCGTCAATGGATGACGGTGAATCAATCTGCCCATATGGCAGAGGCTGGTGATCTCGCAATTGTTGACTTTTAACTTTGATTTTTGTCATTTTAATTCCGATTTTTACAATTAACCACGTGACAATGATTTTGAGAAACAAAAACTTTATTATTTTAATGACACTGTTAATGCGCATATGAAAATCAGAACTGGCATACAGAATGGTAGAAATGGTAGGATAAATTGCTTCCCCAAGCTTCCCCAAACTTGAAACTATGAAGTCTTTATAAAATAATTTCCTCCACATTTGCAGGGTCGGATTTTACCTTGCTTCAAAAGCTACTTTGAGGCGAGGTAAGACATGCCTTGTGAAGAAACATTTTATGTAGGTGCTTTTCTGTTAACCAATTCGACTTGGTTCATGCAAGTGATTGATTGATCTTTCCTGGGAGGAATCTTCACTATCAGTATAAGCAATTTGGCAGTATGTCCAGAACATTGCTTTGAGAACTGAAAGGGCTCTCTCAGTTTCAAGGTATCAGCTTGGAGAGAAGAAGCCTTGTTAGGTATTGGTCGGTCACATGCATGAAGCAAACACTAATAATGAATAATGAATAATGTAAATCATGTAAATATAACTTGTCTGTGTAAGCAGTTTATAAGAGAAATAACGGGACTGCCCCGGCAGAGCCTCCAACCGACGTGTACTATGGTTCATTATGTTTGTTGGAACCTCTCCAGCGTGCTGATAATATAGAATGATTCATTTAATGATTAATTTTATTATTGACATATGTGATAAATTCCATGACAGCCTTATAATATGAAATAAAACATTCAGATTTCAAACAATTAAGTATGATTTCAAAATGCATATTGCCTCTAGCTCACATTGTAAAGTGGTGGGTGACGCGCTGATATCCTGGTGCCTACACTTGAATGGTGAATGGGAGGTGTGCTTCAATGACTAGTTGAGAAATAAAAATAGTTATTTTTAATCGTGCACCAAAACTGTTAACACGTGATTGCATTTAGAATAGTTGTGCAATGAATGGGCTTATAAAAGCACAGGAGCTGCAGGAGAAATCTGTGCGCTTGTGATAGTTGTGTTGGAGAAAAAACATACATGATGACTAATGAAAATACACACAGGCCAATTTAATTCCACTAAATTATGCAAATTACTTATAGACTGATAAGCATAACAGTCAAATGTATTTACATCAACTGGTATTCAATGAATACAATGCGTTATTGTTTTTACAGGTCATTTTGGCAGGCAATAGTTTTATTTATCAACCTTTTGTATTTTTATTGGCCAAAAGCCGGGTATTGACATCTAACGGAAACCCTGGTGTGTGTATGTGTGTGCGCGTGTGTGCCAGAGATTGAATGTGTAGTGGGTGTTGATATTGACAGTAAATGTGTCTTTAAACTGTGGCAGAAGACAACTAAATCCTATTCTTGAAAAGAGGGCAAAGAAAAGAGTAGGGGGTAATATTGCCTAATAGGTAGGCAATTCCATTCGCAACAAAATTGCACAATGTCAGAACTAATTCCATGTAACATACAGCAGGTCTGTGCAAATTTATCGTGAGCACATCCTACTATGTCTCCGCCAAAGGATGAGTCACTAGCAGTGCTAATGTTCATGGGCTGGCCCTGCCCTTCCACTGGAACCTGGGCGTGGACCGGGCACATTACTAAATGAAGCAGTGGCAGAAAAGTCATTTCAATCTTGGCCTGGACTACAATGATACACTGGTCTTAATAACAGAATGGCTAGGCCTACACACCTACTGTATGGCCAGCATCATGTGTGTGTGTGTGGCATCTGAATGGTTAATCCTGGACAGGCAAAAGGCTTGATGATGACTTGAGACATGCTAACAGGCTCACTATACCTTCTTCCATTGAACCCGGTATGACTGGTATGTGGACCCCCTCTTTAAAAGCCACCATCACCCTATTATTCTGGCGGCCTTCTCAGCTCACCCTCTCCATTCAACAATGATCAATAGCTATCCATTCCATTCGCTATTATTACAATATGATTGCAGTTAGCAGGTTTTTTGAGTCACTTCCAGTCATCACCCACTTTCCTTGTGACACAGTACCTTGGTACTCACACTCATCTATTGTTCTACTTCCATAGCGCCCTGCACACCACCCACTCTCTCTCTCCATCTCACAATGGTCATATTTTCTTTGCCGTATTCATACCTCTTTCCTGCTTGGATCGAAGGTTAAAGGTCCCAAAGAGGATTCAGTTCCACACTGAAAGCTGCGCTTTCCTGTGACAGGTGACAACTCATCTAATAACCCTGAAAGGTTTTCACGGCACACTTTTACCATTTCAACCCATTGGAACTTAATGAGAAGCAAGCCTGACGTTAAAGCATTAGAGGGTTGAAAGAGTGACACTGCCGCTCAAGTCAACTATCAGATCGGGAGAAAGGAGTGAAACTGACAAATCACCACCAGGGAAAGTGTTAGTGTTTTAAGACAAATGTCTAGTAAAGGACATGACATGAAGCTCTTATCTCACCTGGCAGGCGTTGTAGAGGAGCTGGTGCTCAAACTTCTTGATGCCCAGGATGGACTGGAACATCTCGTAGAGCTGGTCCTTACTGAGGATGAGCTCTGAGGCTGCGCTGGCAGTCATCCGCTGCTGGTGCTTCCTGGGGTCCTCCTCTCCACGGTAGATGGTGTCAAACTTGGCCATCCAGGAGCTGAGCACCGTCTCTTTACTCAGACCGTCGATCTCGGGCAGGCTGCGGACACGCTTCTCAATGTGCTTCTTGAAGACCTCCCGCGAGTCACTGGCCGAGCAGCCTCCGCTCTGGACCATCCGGCACACACGGTCACTTTTCAAAAATATCTGTTGTCACGGTCGAGAGCAGAAAGCTGGCGTTAAAGCATGTGGATTAAACATTACAGGGCAGGAGGAACATACAGGAGGACGAGCATACAGCGTGGTTGAGAGGTTAGGATAAATTCAATTTTTACTCAATTCCTGAATGGGAAATTATCCATTATTTTCTATGAGACGTTCTCCCATGCAGCTGTGTACAGTAGCCCTGGTAGCAGGCTGACACGTGCTTCTGGAGGGACATGAAATGAAAACGCAGCTGCAAAAGAGGGTTTCTGAAGTACTGCTTCTCTCTTTGAGGCTTTGCTGCAGCTCGGTCTTTGGGTCTTTATGACAAAGGTGCAGAGGGAAATAAATTATTGTAGTTTCAATTCAATCTGACATTATTGCGCTTCTCTGTTTAATTCCATCTGCACATTTATTTTTTTCACAATCCCCACAAAGCAATTTTCCATGCCAAGGGTTGTGGGTTAGAGAAAGAGAAAGAGAGAGAGAGAAGGATCCAAATGGCTGCCTGACTCAGATGTCGGCCCTCTCACTACCGTGCAACCTCCTTATGGCTCACAGTGACAGACTCTCTGTTCCCAATCAGTGCCTAACGCAGGGTGAAGACAGAAGGCCACAGCTCTGAGCCTGGATGGACACACAGATACACAGACATTTATCACTCTGCCTGTTGCCAACTTTGGACACTTGACATGTTCTGCAACAGCAGCAGTGCTCTTAGTGGGCCAAAAAGAAGGGAACATTGCACAAATGGGAGTGTTATATATAGAAACTGCTGACATAGAAAATAGAATTGAAATGCTGTCTACACATTGTCACTTTCACATACAGTAGTATTACCCTGAGTTCTGCCAACAAAGAGCACCCCAGGTGTCTCTCCTCCAGTCTCCAGAGCAGGTGGGGATGTGGGGAGTGTGTAAGAATCCAGAACTCAGACAGTAATACCATTATGCTTTAATTAAATTGGAAAACTGGCTTTAGCTTTTTCAATTCACTAATTTGGGTTTATTAAAGTGCCACATTGATTAATTCTACAGGCAGAGTAAATCCCCTTTTCGCTCAATACATTTTCTTGTCTCTTTTTCTCTAACTTTTAGGACAGTTTGCAATAGTGTTCTGAACCTCATCCTTCTGTGATTTCAGAGTGAAGGTGGACTGATTGGATGGGATGGATCGTCAGACTCAAAGCCAAGGGCACAAGATGTCCATAAATACAGGTTAGCACCTCACATAGCTGCTGTCTGGACTGAATATTTCAGAGGCCTATTTTGGGAAGTCCAATTCATTTGAATCTGTCAGATGCAGGATGAGAACATTAATAAGACTGCCTGAAGGAAGCAGCCTGTCTGTAAGTTCCACATCATTTACCAGAACAAAGGTGAGTCATCTCCTCAAATATCCAGACGGACTGGTCCGTCCGCTGAGGACCATTTAAAACAGCAGGATAATCAACACGGAATACAAATCAAAATAAAAGACAACATACACTTAAACATACTCCCATACAGACCTAAAATGAAACAAAAACACACAGAGTTGGGCCTCACGTCATAGTAGCTTTGGACTGCATTGATAAAGGCCTCGTCTGCCACTATCTGGGTGTCACCACTTAGGAAGGCCTGGAAACGCTCCTTCACTGTCTGTAGCTGCTGCTTACTGATCTGAGAGAGGAGACAGACAGACAGACAGACAGACAGACAGACAGACAGACAGACAGACAGACAGACAGACAGACAGACAGACAGACAGACAGACAGACAGACAGACAGACAGACAGACAGACAGACAGACAGACAGACAGACAGACAGACAGACAGACAGACAGACAGACAGACAGACAGACAGACAGACACAGACAGACAGACAGACAGACAGACAGGAGAAAGTCAATATAGAGAGAAACACAACAGAGTGATAGGAATCATCCTAACATCACGTTCTCATATTATATTACTTTACTTCATACAATTCTATTGTCACAGTCCCCTTATAAAATAAACAACTTTATATAAATGTTGAATATAAATGTACTTCTAAGTGTCTCTCTTCCCTTACACAACATCATCTTCAAAATTCAAAAGGCACTGAGCTATCTTTGTTACAGGTGCATGGTAACAATTGAATAAGATGTTAAACAATTATAAACCCACACACACTGCTCTTGCTAGTATTATGAAGCTTTACGTATCGGCCTCAAGGCCTTCGTCAGAGCTTTTGTGAGTGTTTATAATTTGCATCCTTATGTAGACATATCTCCACCCACATCCGTCCAATGCATTAAATGGGGTTGCAGTCGAGGGAAAATAAGCAAGTGTTACTAAATATAACAAGGTGCATTTCATAAGTATTCAAATAAAGTATGTACATAAAACGTATTAAACATGTCTGTAAAACCACAATCAGGACATTGACGTATCAAGTAAGCTTTCCTAAATCATTGGGTACAGTGCAAGAAAACTGTCATGTTTCAGTGCTAAACTGAAACATGAACTCTGGTTTAAACCCAGTGTTCTCTAACATCCTCAGCATACAAATCATTTAAATGCCTTATGCAGCCCCTGTCCCAACACTCATATCTAAGTCCTCACATTACCAATGACATATTTCATGATTCGATATCAAGCCCTTTTTACCATACACATCTTTATTTGCATACTTCACCGAGCATTTAAGGCAAAAAGAATGGCCACCTTAGGTGTGAATTACAGCCCTCACCGAAGTTTTAAAAACTGGGGTCTCCCAGTCTCAGCTGACAATAACAACAGGGATGTTTTTTTGCATTAAAATTAATTAGTGGTGCAATCGCTGTATGGCAAAAAGGCATTATCCCTGATAATGCTGCAAACAGATGCACAGTGTTACACTCGCCACACGGCAACAGGACTGATAGGCTATAAATAAATTATGGAGTAATAAAGATGTTCAAAGATAGATAGGAAATTAGTTTGGGCTGATGTTGCCACAGTAATTCTGCACTGGGCACTTGTGTAAATGTATATTGACCTTCCCGAGCAAAATACACAGGCTGGTAGGAGCAGATAGATAAGAGAGCAGGTCTAACTGGGAGGATAGAGAAAGGCTGCATTTACACATGCAGTCCTATTCTGATCTTTGCCCAATTATGGGCAAAAGAGCTGATCTGATTGGTCAAAGTCCAATCAGTGGAAAAGACCAGAATTGGGCTGTCTGTATAAGTGATGTGACACAGACGAGATGACACGAGTCAGTATAGTCATAATGAAACTTTTATGCAGAGTGCAGACCAAGGTCCTATCTCTGATGTAGGCTAGTGACTATAACCCAATGGCGTCTGATAAATGGAAGCACATGTTTTACAATAACACACTGGTCCATCAAATCAGTCATTTATCAAAGTCTTTATCACACACTCACAACATGTTGAGGGGAGGGTAGCCAACCATTCTGCCATCATTTTGCCAAGGAACATGATACTGTTCTGAATTAAAATGTATTATCAATGCTCCCTTCATGTGGTCTCTCTCCTTTGTCCTCTACACATTTTTTTCAGCTTTTGATATCTGAGAGAAGTGAAACACTAATGTCTAAAGACACGTCTACCAACCCACCCCTGGACCTCCTCCCCATCTGTCCCATCCCACCGCTGCCCCAAGTTACTGTTACCATGGTCACCATGTCACAGACAACTCCACAAAGCCCTGTAGTAATTACCCTGAATGGGGTCAAGGTTCAGAGTTCAACATGACCTTTTCATTACCAGCCTCTCTGTCGAGGACTAAGCTGAAGCCCTGATATTATCAGTGGTCAGGGTAATGATTATAGCACAGATTATAGCTATGGAAGTGACATTTATCCTTATCAACCATCCAATATATAGAGAAACTCAGTCATCATCAGCTGTGGATCTTCACCCTACCCAGCCCCATTCACCTCTCTGCCAAGTACGGATAAATAACCCATGTTTGGGTGAGAGGGATGTCTCAGCAGATCACAGGCCACAGGATTTTATGAAGACTGAACGCCAGCCAAACCTCTCACCCCCAGATGCCTACCACAATCAGACCCATGTGATTAATCAGCAGTGGAGCAGATGGAGTGGACATCGTGTCTGGGGTGAACTACAGTACCACAGACTCTCATAGATGTGACCTTCACAATACTTCAAGTCATCCATCCATCCTGGAACAATCTCTCTTCCTCTCACACTTCTAACTGCTTCATCCACTCTAGCTTTGCTGTCAGCACACCAAGGACAGCAGTTGGAGGTCAGCCTACATTCTGGGAGGTCAGCCTACCTTCTGGGAGGCCAAGCATCTTTCTATGTATTTATTTAGCCAGGATAGTCCTGTGAGAGTTCACTCTAAGAAGGACAGTACTGTATGGGAACTGTATATACAGACCATTATAGCGCCTAGTCTCACCCGGCCTTGGTACGAGTGAGTAAGTGAGATTTTTCTGAGAGTAGACAATGACATGGTATCTCTATATACTTGAACAGGGAGTGTCAGAATTGCCTATGTTCCAAATACACACAATTGCCACTGTTTTCCAGGGAGTCCTGGGTTCCAAAAAAAGGCACAACTCTGTACACCAGACAGCAACGCTTACACACTGACAATACAATAAACATGTTCCACATCTATACCCCAAAAAAGCACCGCCCCGCATGCCTATGTGTAAACATGGTGTAAGGCAGTAAACAATATGCCCACCAGGGATGTATTACTTCCACATTACAATGAAGGAAAAGGAAGAAACACACCCACAGAATGAACATGACTGCTGTTAAGTGTAGAGTCTGTAGTCAAGACACTTTTTTTGTAATTTTTCAGACGCTCTTATCCAGAGCAACTTACAGTAGTGAGTGCACACATTTTCAAAAAAAAAATCTGTACCGGTCCTCGTGGGAATAGTCCAATACATTGACATGAATCAGGGGAAATCTGTACTGCCAGGGCTGGGGGTTGGGGTAGAGGGATAGGGTAGCTGGCATGGGGAGGGGCAGATGTGCATGCGGCTTTAGGAAATGACGTGAGATAGTTGCCACAGTATATTCAAACACACTTCAATAAATCCCTGTCCTCGACTCCCGACTCCAAATCCCACAGATTTGAGAGGACTGGATTTGGCAGAATCTGAGAGCAAGTATTTTCTCCATATGGCCTTCACCTATCTAGTGCTTTCAGATCTGGGTTTACTATGGGAATTGTCAGTGTATTTGGAACATAGGCAATTATGACACTCCCTGTTCAAGTGTATAGAGATACCATGTCATTGTCTACTCTCAGAGAAATCTCACTTACTCACTCGTACCAAGGCCGGGTGAGACTAGACGCTATAATGGTCTGTGTATACAGTTTCCATACAGTACTGTCCTTTTCAGAATGAATTCCCACAGGACTCTTATGTGCCTAACGAAGCATTGAATTGTATTTGTTTACATTAGAGTCCATCAAACATGGGCCTAGATTTACTAAGCGCTTGCACCTGTGCCATGTTCACTAGCTCCCTTTTCTATTGAATCTTTATTACTTTGAGTCTGTCCTTAAATGAAATCAACTGCTATGTCTGTACAAGAAACAAGGCACATGTCTGCGTGTAATTATTTATAATATGTTTATTAAGATGGGCACTTTGACAATGTTAGAATTGATTGCTTTTTACATCCCAGATGCAAAATAAAATATAATGATAGAGATATTGTGGATAGAGTACGTACATAAATGTGTGTGTCTGTGTAATATGATATCCTCATCCTAAGACAGAGGCAGACCAGCCATGGCAGCACTCCAGACTACACACACCAACACACGAATACAGTAATACCAGGGAATTAGGAGAAGGTCAGTGTGCTGACTGGGGTTTGGCACACTGAGTCAGTAGTTACACTTGCCTTTTCTGCCACCCTTTTAGTGATGAACAGACACAAAGCAAACAGGCACACTCCAAACATTGGAGGACCAGGAGGAGAACACTCCTTATTCCAATCACTTTGGTACAGCATAATGTATGTGTATGAGATCATGTTGCTATGACATTTTACTCTGTGTCCTTCCATTAGATTAACAGCAAAGTCATAATTCTAGAAATCTTTTACATTAAAATATATATTTGTAAGTAATTTAGTCATGTTTTCCCAGCTCAAGCAGCTCAGACTGTGTTTCACTTACAGATAGACCCCAGTGGTTCAACAAGGTAACTTAGTCTCTATTCTACTCATTGACTCAAGTCCTCTCCTGTGTTTTACTGTGTCCACTCCACTTAATTCATAGCGCAGCACCGGCCCTAAGCCCCCAAGCTAGCAAACATCAGGCTGAGGGTTTATGTAATGCACCACTTTAATGGCATGAATCTAATCATCTCTGGCACAGGATGGAATATTCCCTCGAATGATTGTTTTACTGAGCCAGCTGGCCACAAACAATGCTGACTCCTGAAAAGGCATGCTCTTTACAGGGTCAAGGAGCAATACATTGTGTGTATAGTAGGAGACTGTGTTATGGATGTTCTGTACAAACATGAACTGTATGTTGCACATACTGTACTTCAATGCAGATTAAGTCATGCATTTTTTCAGTGTGCATGTTCACACACCACGTGTGTGTGTGTGTGTGTGTTTGTTTGTTTCATTCATTATGTTTGTGTTCGTGGTTTGTATGCCTGTGCCTGGCACATGCCTTGTATCTCGTAAGTGAGTGAGAGCTCTGTGTGGGGGTGGAGACATCACAAAGATCCCTGGTCCTCCAGGAAACTGGACCTCTGCTGATATAGTTTTTCTCAATTGCTAAAACACAATTTCTGAAACCTTGCTCCATTTCCTGAAAACATTAAACACAAAACGTCATCTTCAAGCACTATTTACATAACCTCTGACTCCTCTTGCAAAATGAAACATTCGCCTCAAAACAGTTTTACCTGTGTTCAAAATCAAACACTGCTCTCAAATCATAAACAAAGTGATCAAAATGATATACACTCTCAAGTAGTCAGTTAACAATACACTGGAAAATAGAAAACACATTGTTCAAAACATACAATTCTCAGGGAGAAGTACATTTTTTATCTAAAAAAATATTCATCTTTTTCCGTCATTGTCTTTTGATTAACGAAAACATTTTCGATCATAGTAGCTCAAAATTTATCAGAAATTACTACTCTGCTTTGCTCTTTGCAATTTTGTTTTTTGTTCTTCCTCCACCTTGTACCCCTATCAGTGTAGCCTAGTGGTTAGAGCATTGGACTAGTAACCGGAAGGTTGCGAGTTCAAACCCCCGAGCTGACAAGGTACAAATCTGTCATTCTGCCCCTGAACAGGCAGTTAACCCACTGTTCCCAGGCCGTCATTGAAAATAAGAATGTGTTCTTAACTGACTTGCCTGGTTAAATAAAGGTAAAATAAAATGTTTAAATTAAATCTCACAAACTTGTCCTTTGTCTCTGTGATACTGTAATTCTTGTTCTTTCTTGATATGAACCTGCAACCAGTCAAAATCTATTGAGCAGTCAGTACTGTTACAGTTTTTCTCAATTGCTAAAACACTTAAACCCATTGGCTGAACAAAGTTCTCAGTTGCCTGGACTCATTTAGCTAATTATGCAGTCTGTTGTCAATACCTTAAACCATTTCATATGATAAAACACAATTTGCAGATCTCACTTAGACTTTTCAGCAAAACTCTAAAGACATTCTCATTCTCAAAACACATTCTGCACTCTAATGTACATGTCATCCATACTGGTAAACACAAGTGGCAACAATCAAATACAAATAGAGAACATATGTCATTGATTGAACACAACCACTCAAAATTGATTTAACCTGTTTCAAATGATGCGACACAACCAATATAAGCCAGTTCAGAGAGCAAACAGGTTGTTGAAGGTGGGAAGGAGAAAGTCTGAGAATGGATACTGTAGTACAGTGCATTATAGGCTGTATACTGTTTAATGGATGAATTGCATGGAATTGTTAGTAGAACAGGTTTGTGAACTCCGCCCCAGGACCAGCTGGATGAGGGGACTCTTTTCTTTGCTCAGCTCTTGGCATTGCAGGGCTTGGTAATGATATGAGAGGGGGTCATTGTATTTTAGATGTTTCCAAAACTTAATTGCTCTTTTTTGAGTTTTTATTATTAGTGGATATTGCCCTAATTCTGCCCTGCATGCATTGTTTGTAGTTTTCCTCTGGACTTGTAGGAGATTCTTACAGAACTCTGCATGCAGGGTTTCAATTGGGTGTTTGTCCCATTTGATGAAATCTTGTTTTGCAAGTGGACCCCACACCTCGCTGCAATAAAGTGCAATTGGTTCAATGACATATTCAATTAGTTTTAGCCTAATTTTAATAGGTATTTCAATTTCAATTAGCTTTTTAATGGCGTAGAGTGCTTTAATGGCGTAGAGTGCTTTAATGGTGTAGAGTGCTTTCTCTCTCAGCTCATTCACTGCCTCATTAAGGTGCCTCGTTGAGCTTATTTTTAAACCTAAGTAATTGTAGTGTGTACAGCATTCTATATATTTTGTACCAATTAAGAACTTTGGTCGAATTCCCTGAGATCCTTTTTTTTAAGATACCTTTGTCACAAATGTTTGTTTTTGACAAAGAAACTAAAAAGGAAAAGACAGACCAACAAGCTACTGTACAAAAGATGTGCAAGGGAGTATTCAACCACATCTCTGAAATAAAATGATTGCTGAAGAAAGAGTTTTGAATTGCAGATATTATAGGTCTGGAGCTAACATGCAAGTCACTTGCCAGTGCCAATGCTTTTGGGCATTTCCATCTGAAAGGACCAATGGGCACCAACATGTGAAGTCTACAGAAGTATGTCAAATTGGGTTTCAAATGAAAGCTACGACTATATGTTTGAGAAATTAAGGCATTAGGAATAAGCAAAGGCTTTGATTTTGGTCAAACAGATGGAAAAGGGGTCTTAGAAAACATCTACCAGAAAAAGTCTTAAAAAGGTATTAGAAATACATCCAAACACAATTATGTTGAAGTAAAGACCCCTGCCAACTAATATCAATACTTACATTTAGTCTGAGAAATGATTTGCCTTCTGTAAGTTTAAGAAACCTTTCCTTGTGCCTATTTTATAATTTCTCTCCCTCGTAAGAGATTCGTCACAGATTTAACAAGTAAAGGTAGACCTACCTATTAGTTAATGTGTTTACTAATATCAAGATTGTTTATGAATGAATACGTGATTAAAACTCATAACTGTTATCAAATCGGTAACAGAATTACAGAAAAAGCTGTAACGGAATTATTGCAATTGAATTGGCTGCAATGGGAAATCATAGCAGTCACAAACCACAGTTGGGTCACCTGCTACTGTCCTCCCTTCCACTGGCGTACTGTTATGTTCAGCTGATGTTTTTCTCTCATTTGGTGGTCAAAGCAAGAGTGTGAAAACAGTCTGGAAAACCTGTGTGTGTGTGTGTGTGTGTCTGTCTGTCTCTTTCTCTCCTGCTCTCTCTTCCCCGGCTCTTACTGACACCTATAACTAAACCTCTTTCCATTTACTTTATTAACAAACATCCTAACCCACTGAGCACCGACCGACATCGGACATTGAAAAGTAGCTGAATTTTGGTCAGTCGCCCTGGCCAGACAAAATCTGAACGAATCATAGACATCTATGTTTCACAAGTTTGCAAAGCACAGTAGAGTTCAGTACAGTAGTGTACAGTCCAGTAAAGAAAAGTAGAGTACTGTATTGTACTGTGTTGTACTGTCCAAACTTGTGAAAGATAGGCATCAATGATCGTTTCAGATTTGGTCTGGTTCAAACAAACCAAATGTGGATTTGTTTGGGGGCGGAGCTCTTTAAAATAATAGCCAGTCTGTAGAATAATACCCAAATGTGCATTTTCTCTGATGAATCCCCTTTCCTATTGTTTGGGGCATCCGGAAAAAATATGAGGTGAGGTGTGCGCTACCATCTGTCCTGTGTCATGCCAACAGTAAAGCATCCTGAGACCATTCATGTGTGGGGTTTCTTCTTTCACAATTTTACCTAAGAACACAGCCATGAATAAAGAATGGTACCAACACATCCTCTGAGAGTAACTTCTCCCAACCATCCAGGAACAGTTTGGTGACGACCAATGCCTTTTCCAGCATGATGGAGCACCTTGCCATAAGGCAAAATTGATAACTAAGTGGATCGGGGAACAAAACATCGATAGACCTTAATCCCATTGAGAACTTGTGGTCAATCATCAAGATGCGGGTGGACAAACAAAAACCCACAAATTCTGACAAACTCCAAGCATGGATTATGCAAGGATGGGCTGCCATCAGTCAGGATGTGGCCCAGAAGTTAATTGACAGCATACCAGGGCAGATTGCAGAGTTCTTGAAAAAGAAGGGTCAACACTGCAAATATTGACTTTTTGCATCAACTTCATGTAATTGTCAATAAAAGCATTTGACACTTATGACATGTTTGTAATTACACGTCAGTATTCCATAGTAACATCTGACAAAAATATCTAAAGACACTGAGGCAGCAGACTTCGTGAAATTTAATATTTGTGTCATCCTCAAAACTTTTGGCCATGACTGAAGTAGCCATATCTAGGAAAAGTTCCAAAGGCTGGGCATAATATAGTGTATAAGAGGTCATACAATATGTATCTAACTGCACATTGAAACAAATATAAATTATATAAAGAAAGATAGATAAAAGTTTTGGAGTACCTTAAATTGCATTTTTGGCAAAATGGTTAACTCGGCTCTATCTTTGGCAAGATTAGCTAATTTAGGCATGACATGCCAACAACACATTCTGAACGTATATACATCCATGCATAACTGACCAAATGATGAAAGACTATTGTAATTTTGAATTCCATAAAAATATATATTGTTGTCTAGCAACAATGACAAGCCACCTGGGTCTGACAACATTGGTGGAAATTATTGAGGATGATAGTGCACAATATTGCCACTCCTATTTGCCGTGTGTAACCTCAGGCCTGGAGGGAAGCCAAAGTCATTCCACTACCCAAGAAGAGCTCAAACCAATCAGCCTGTTACCAACCCTTAGTAAACTTAGTTATACTCACAGACATGATTCAAACAGTATTAGAAATGTCAGTGTTTTCTATCCAAATATACTAATAATATGCATATCTTATATTCTTGGCATGAGTAGCAGGAAGTTGAAATTGGGCACGCTATTTATCCAAAAGTGAAAATGCTGCCCCCTATACCTTAAGAAGTTTAAACTACTCGCACACAGCTCAGACATGCATACCCCACAATACATGCCACCAGAGGTCTCTTCAGAGTCCAGAACACACTATTGAGGGCCACACAGTACTACATAGAGCCAGGACTACATGGAAATCTATTCCACATCAAGTAACTCATACAAGCAGTAAAATCAGATTTAAACGGATAAACATACACCTTATGGAACAGTGGGGACTGTGAAGGGACGCACACACATGCACAGACACACGCACACACATGCACAGACACACGCACACACATGCACAGACACACGCACACACATGCACAGACACACGCACACACATGCACAGACACACGCACACACATGCACAGACACACGCACACACATGCACAGACACACGCACACACATGCACAGACACACGCACACACATGCACAGACACACGCACACACATGCACAGACACACGCACACACATGCACAGACACACGCACACACATGCACAGACACACGCACACACATGCACAGACACACGCACACACGATAACGTATGCACTATAAACACAGGTACAGTTGGATTTTGTGTTGTATATATGTGGTAGAAGAGTAGAGGCTTGAGGTACACACTTAATGTGTTGTGAACTCTGTTGTGAAATGTAATGCCCAGACGGCATCCCTAGCCATGTCCTAAGAGCATGCGAAGACCAGTTGGCTGGCGTATTTACAGGCATATTCAATCTCTACCTATGCTGTCCCAACATGCTTCAAGATGGCCACCATTGTTCCTGTACCCAAGAGGGAAAAGGTAACTGAACTTAATGACTATCGCCCGTAGCACTCCCCTTCGTCATCATGAAGTGCTTTGAGAGACTAGTCAAGGATCATATCACCTCTACCTTACCTGCCACCCTAGACCCACTTGAATTTGCTTACTGCCCCAATAGATCCACAGACAATGCAATTGCCATCACTTTGCACACTGCCCTATCCCTTCTGGACAAGAGGAATACCTATGGAAGTATGCTGTTTATTGACTATACCTCAGCAATCAACACCATACTACCCTCCAAGCTCATCATTAAGCTTGAGGCCCTGGGTCTGAACCCCGCCCTGTGCAACTGGGTCGTGGACTTCCTGACAGGACGCCCCCTGGTGGTGAATGTAGGAAACATTACCTCCACTCCGTTGATCCTCAACACTGGGGCCCCACAAGGGTGCGTGCTCAGCCCCCTCCTGTACTCCCTATTCACCCATTGTTGTGTGGCCAAGCATGCCGCCAACTCAATCATCAACTTTGCAAATGACACAACAGCAGTAGGCTTAACTTCTTGATGCACCCATCCCGTTAGCGGGATCATTTTCGTCAATATCCGCTGAATTGCAGAGCGCCAAATTCAATACTAATAATAATATTTAATGTTCATGAAATCACAAGTGCAATATAGCAAAACACAGCTTAGCTTGTTGTTAATCCACCTGGCGTGTCAGATTTAAAAAAAAAAAAAAGCTTTTCGGCAAAAGCATACCAAGCGTTTATGTAAGGACATCTCTCTCAGCAGACAAAACATTACAAACAGCTAGCAGCAAAGTAGATTGGTCACGGAAGTCAGAAAAGCAATAAAAATGAATCGCTTACCTTGATGATCTTCGGATGTTTGTCACGAGACGCCCAGTTACACAATAAATGTTAATTTTGTTCCATAAAGATTATTTTTACATCCAAAATACCTCCATTTGGTTGGCGCGTTATGTGCAGAAATCAACAGGCTCGAGCGGTCACGACGGGGCAGACGAAAATTCGAAATAGTATCCGTAAAGTTCGTAGAAACATGTCAAACGTTTTTTATAATCAATCCTCAGGTTGTTTTTATAATATATAATCGATAATATTTCAACCGGACTGTAGCTTCTTCAATAGGGGAGAGAGAGAACATTGCTCCAAGCTGTTGTGCATGCAAAACGCTGCTGGCAGCAAGCCTTCCAATGACGCAATGTGATCTTTCTCGCTCATTTTTCAAAATAAAAGCCTGAAACTATGTCTAAAGACTGTTCACACCATGTGGATTTTCCTCAGGTTTTCGCCTGCAATATCAGTTCTGTTATACACACAGACAATATTTTGACAGTTTTAGAAACTTTAGAGTGTTTTCTATCCTAATCTGACATATGCATATATGCATATTCTAGATTCTGGGCCTGAGAAATAGGCAGTTTCATTTGGGTACGTTTTTCATCCAAACATCAAAATACTGCCCCCTACACTCAAGAGGCTAATTACCAATGATGACGAGAGGTAAGGGCTTTGGGGTTGTGGTGCCTGGAAAATAACCGCTCACTCAACGTCAATAAAACAAAGGTGATAATCGTGGACTTCAGGAAACAGCAGAGGGTGCCTCCGCCTATCTACATCGATGGGACCGCAGTTGAGAAGGTGGAAAGCTTCAAGTTCCTTGGCGTACACATCACTGACAAACTGAAATAGACCACCCACACAGACAGTGTGGTGAAGAAGGCGCAACAGAGCCTCTTAAACCACAGGAGGATGAAATTTGTTTTGTCACCTAAAACCCTCACAAACTTTTACAGATGCACAACTGAGAGCATACTGTCGGACTGTATCACCTCCCACAACCGCAAGGCTCTGCACAGGATGGTGCGGTCTGCCCAATGCATTACCGGGGGCAAACGACCCGCCCTCCAGGACACCTACAGCATCCGGTGTCACAGGAAGGTCAAAAGTATCATCAAGGATATCAACCACCCGAGCCACTGCCTGTTCACCCCGCTATCATCCAGAAGGCGAGGTCAGTACAGGTGCATCAAAGCTGGGACCGAGAGACTGAAAAACAACTTCTATCACAAGGCCATCAGACTGTTAAACACCCATCACTAGCACATTAGAGGCTGCTGCCTATAGGCATAGACTAGAAATCACTGGCCACTTTAAGGAATGGAACACAAGTCACTTTAATAATGTTTACATATCTGGCATTACTCATCTCATATGGATATATACCGTTTTCTATACTATTCCACGGTCTCTCTTTCACTTAATAATGTGAATATATTTTGCATTACTCATCTGACATGTATGTACTGTATTCTCTACTATATCTTAATCCAGTCCTCTCTAAAATAAATTTTTTTTTTTTAAATAAATAAAAAAAATGCTCGGTCATACGTATATAGTCTTAATTCATTCCTACTTACATGTGTGTATTGGGTATATGTTGTGTAATTTGTTAGATATTACTGCACTGTCGGAGCTAGAAGCACAAGCATTTTGCTACACCCGCAATAACATCTGCTAATCACGTATGTGACCGATACAATTTGATTTAATGTGATATAGCTGCTGCCTTGGCTAATAGGGATCCATAATAAATACAAATACAAATTCCGTTATCGTGGAATTGCCCTTCCACAATGAGAGCAAATTGCTGCTGAATCGAACGATCATAAAGACTGGGTTGTGGCTAGGAACATTAGATTGGTCATTCTAGCTTCTTCCCTTCCTTGAAGTGATCACTGATCTAATGAGATTGGAGAAATCAACGGTTCCACATCATAGCTTTAACCAATCCAGCCTAATCAATGATTACTTTGAGGTAGGGACTGGGAGTCAGGAAGGATGCATTGTAAGTAGTGTTGGAACGGGCAACCAGAATACCCACAGCGCCACTCTGACCACAGTTCTCTTTCTCCAGAGTGCTTTGGGCCAGTGGGGCGTCAATCTATGGTCTATTACCAGTGAGCCTTTGCCTCACCCCCAGGTCCAACCCAGCTCTCTCTTGGCCATTAGGCTTGGTCAAACACAATAGTCCCCTACTATCCTCAGGTGCTGGTTATGGGAATGGGGGATTTTTCCTCTCAGCTCCCACTGTAAGAATAAGGATAATGTCCCAAAAATAGCTGTGTTGGAGTGAGTCTCCAAACTATGAGAGACAGTGAAAACGGAACAGATTGCCTACATTAACAGCTCAAGCCACCTCCACTACCGTAATCCATCTATACAGCGAGACATTGAAGTGTGGAAACGCAAGAAACGCCTTGGCATTCAAGAATACAAACAACATACAGCATGGAATAGCATGGCACATAGTGTAACATTTTAGAATAATAAAACACAGCTATGTGTATGCAACATCTGAGCTCGTGGCGGGGGGTTAGGCTAATAACGTGCGCCTTTGGTCTTGACATACCCATTCTGTGGGTGTCGCAGGCACCCACCATTACAGCTATAATTGATCATGCTCTGTGTTCGTGCGTTCACAGTGACTGACTGCACTGATTACCCTTACCACCATGTGTCTGTATAAGTGTATGTGTTCAAGACAGGAAGTGTAGTGCATGTGTGTGGTATGTGTGGGTACATTGTACGTATGCGTTGTGTTCATGTGCCTGCGCACATGCATGCGTTAAATGTGTGTACAGACCCTGGCGAGGATACAGTACTCACGGACTGGCTGCACAGTAGGAAACCTGACATGGCATCATTAGGTGCTTACACCATGTCATCATGAATTAAGCAGGGAACTATTGAACCAGTTTTGCAACACAAAGCTGTTAGAGAGCAAGGAGAGAACGTGAGCGCCGTGACACTTTCACCGCACACAAAACCATACGCTTATTTTCCATATCACACAAGAGAATGGCCCTGGACTGTGTGTTCACTCACTAAAACATGCAAGGTCTGCCTTTTATGACATAACTCAAAGATTATGTTCCAGATTTGCCTGGTGATTTGTACACAATGTACATAAATTAGATATTCTCATATTTTCATGTCAAATACAAGTATAGATTTGATACATTTCTGAAACTCTCATGTACTCTACTGTACACCACTCACTCGTGGTGTCTAAGAAAGCCATAAAAGTCATTATTTCTCTCCAAAAGGATACATTTCATTGCCAATTTTGAAGCAGGACTACTAAATCTGTCCTCTGTATCACTCTTCCATCATTGCACCTCTCTTTCCCTCCATCAGTACAGGGAGTAGCTGAGCATATTTGCATCACAGTTAGCTGTCAATGTAGTGGCGCCTGTGCTAATGCTAAATGAAAAAGACACACCCTTCAGCCCTGGTCTCTGTAGTTTTATTGGTCTAACTTTGGATGGTGAAGAGATACTAGAACTCATACTGCTGTTTAACAGTCTTTTGTTTCTTGCACGCTGCCTTCCTCTGAACTCAGACAAATACCGATGTCGGTAAAGTGAAGACTTATTTTATCAAATCAATTCTCTGTAATTATTATTACGTGATTAAATTAATCATGTAAATGTAATTAACTAGGATGTCGGGGCACTAAGGAAAATCTTCAGATTACATATTTATAATTTTCCTAATATAACTCTTCAGATATTTTAATATCTGATTAATTAGTCTTCTGAATTATTCTTTACCTCAAGTTAGTCTCATTCCAAACGTCGTAAATTGTTGGTTATCTGCACAAACCCAGCCTTTACTATGAATCATTCATACATCAATTGTCTTAATCATTTCTTTACTAACTAACTAAATAATCACTGAAATGCATAAACAAACACAGTAGATATGGTTACAAGGAAATGATAGGGGAGGTTCCCTAGTGGGCTAAGCAGATATGACGGCTTGGTGGACAAAGGGAAGTGGGTGTGGACTGAAAATGTCGGGAAAGACAAAGGGAATCACTACACAGTTGATAATTATATTAATTGAAATGCTAATCATTTGCATATGAACGCTCAC
The DNA here is from genome assembly GCF_023373465.1 of Oncorhynchus keta. Classification (NCBI taxonomy): domain Eukaryota; kingdom Metazoa; phylum Chordata; class Actinopteri; order Salmoniformes; family Salmonidae; genus Oncorhynchus; species Oncorhynchus keta. The sequence goes on along the minus strand of NC_068430.1, from coordinate 25,956,999 downwards.
TCATTCGGGAATAATTGCAATAAATATATATTTATGCCCAATGTGTCGTCGTGATCTCTGTTGGAATCGTCAGTCCTTCTGTTGGAGAGTTCATCTGAGTCTCTCTCCCTCTCTGTTTCCCTGAAGAGCAAAGTATTTCGTGGTTAGAATGGATACTTCAGAGTACTGTTTTCATGGAATAGATGTTTCGGCGGTTGTCGGTCTTCGCATCCCAGTTTGACATAATTTCTAGCTGCAGACTAGTAATAATTATCTAAGATTTGCTCTTATTCTGTAGGGATTGATAGTCTCAGAGTTGAACCATTTCCTACCGTGTAGCCACTGCTCCACGTGGTATGGTTAGGAATTCAACAACCATTGCACCCTTAGCTTACGCTGAGGTTTTTGTGGTCTGAAGAGGATTTCCTCAGGTTTTATTCATAACAGTAGAAAAGGGCTGTGCCATGACGCCAGTTCATGTCTGTGCTCACTGGGGCGGGCCAATGACTTCCTTTTAAAGCTTTATTACATCATTTCACAAATAGTTTCATCTTTACTCATTAATTTTATACAAGAATTAGATGCAAACCCCATAATTGAGAAATGTACATATTCAGAGATAAAGTTAGGTGTGTTTCCTGTTTAGAAAATAAAACACACTTGTCATACCCATCCCTTAAGTGTCCACTGACCATTCCCACCTTCTCACAAGTGGACATTTTGTGTCAAATCCTTTGTTCTCTCTATGTGTCTCATCCTGCATGGCCAGGGGGAGAGAGTCTCTGCCAGGAATTTACGACCTGAGATAACAGAACCTGGTCGTAGGAGAGAGAGCGAGAGAGAGGGGGGGGGATGCCACGATCTATACCCAGAAAGGGCCACGTCATGACACCGAGTAGAGCAACGCAGCAGACTTCCTTTTCACCGAGGCAGTATCCCACTTAACACGAGAGGAGGGGAGGTTGTAACTCTGTCCCGTTACCTGTCTCATATGCCTCAGAGTAGGTGGCTGAGCGGAGACAAAGACATATTACTTGTTAACGCAGACAGAACAAGTATCCATGGACAAAGGTGTCGGCTCATCAAAGAGGTGAAATTATTTAAAGGGAGTCCTTGTTGTGTGGAGCCCTGTGTATCTGTTACTCTGACAGATTTGTATCCAAAGCCCTGCCACTCTGGAGGCTCCTGAAGAGAGAAGAGAGAAGGGAGATAGGGAATAGAATTTGGGGAAAGGAGCAACAGAGAGATGGAAGAGGAAAGTGGATGAGAGAAGCAGGGGTGATGAGCTGTGAAGATAAGGAGAACAAAGGGATGGGGGAGATACCCAGAAGGAAAGGAGCAGGGTGGAGGAGAAGTATAGGAGAAAAGCAAGGAGAAAAGTGGGGGAATGGTAGAAGAGAAGTAGAGAAGAGTGAAGGAGAGAAGGGGAGATGGAGTGGGGGAATGGTAGAGGAGGGGAGGAGAGGAGCAGAGAGGAGAAAAGCATGGTTGCGGTGCGGAGGTGTTGGACTGGTTTCATCCAGGCCTATGGGTTGGAAAAGAGGCCATATGGCCTGATTGTGCTACTGTACCGCCTCAGCCTCACCTTTGTGTAATACTCCTAGAATGGGGAATAAATAAAAGACAGTAGGGAGCAGGAGGTTGTTACCATACTGCAGCTCCTTCTGCGTTCAACTCTTGCCTGTGTTTTGAACAATTGGTTTGGCATACAATATTTTTGAGAAGTGGTTGAAACAACGGAGCTAGTTAACATGTTTCATTTTAGATCATTGGACTTGCCAGGCTCCTGTCTAATTAGAAAACATGTTTTCAGGAAACAGGTTTCAAATAATATATCACAATGAAAATAACTTCATATCTAAAAAGGCCAAGATGTTTGTTTTGCCCAAGCAATATAGACCCCACTAACACAACAGCTGCTAATTTTCTCATTTTAATAAGCCCACATTTTCACTGTGGTATTTGAGGGAAAGTGAGAAAAGGAGTCATGTGCACAAACATCCAGCAGAAACATTGAGAAAAGAACTTGATGACGGATACAATCACTGTCATAGAGGCCTTTTAGGTATATCGACTGCTGGGAGGAAATTAGCTCAAATTCCAGGCTGAAGGCTCACTGAAAGACAGAGAGAGAGCGAGCGAGAGGAAGAGATAGGAAAAGAGAGAGACAGGAAAGGAGAAGGGGGGGGCCTGAGACAGAGAATAGGAGGGAGGGAGGAGATACAATCAGACAGAAAGGAGAGAAGAATACAGGGAATATGAGAGGGGAGATAGAGATCTACATCCATGTGAGAGAATTATGAGAGTGAGAGTTACAAGACAATGTAATAATAAAGATACAATTTTCTCAGTCTGAGCTAGCCAATCAGGTTCAAGTGATAGTAAAGGCTAAGCCCAAACTCACAATGAGGGAGTCTTCTCTACTGTTGCAATAACATCCACTTATCATCCTGTTACTGAGAGTATGTGACCTTAACACAGAGGGACCAATCAAACACATATACTGTTTCAAACTGAGAACCACAGCAAGGCTTGCATTCAGAGACTATCTCAAGCTAGGTCCCCTGACAACCCTAAAGAGAGAAGACAAATCAACTGTCTTGTTTCTAGCTCAGATTCCATTCAATCTGCTCAGGGTGGGACTTGAGAGCAGACAATAGCAATCACATATACTGACATGTGACGCAAGTGTCTGTGTACACAATAACAGTAAATGATGAGAGAGAAAGGTGAGCCTACATCCCCCCCATAATTGTCTAATGGAGCAAACCCCAAAGACTGCATGAAAACCAACCAGATAAAGATGCAAATTAGTCAAGGAGAAATAACGAGACCGATCCAACAAAGACTTTAGATGTGCCTTTAGCTCTGTTTTTCATAATGGGGAATGCAAGAGAGGGTATTGTGAGATTCATTTTAAAGGGATACTTCGTGATTTTGGCAACGAGGCCCTTTACCTACAGTGTGTTCAGAAAGTATTCATATCCTTTGACTTATGCCACATGTTGTTGTGTTACAGCTTGAATTCAAAATTGATTAAATATTGTTTTCTACACACTATACTCCATAATACTCCAATCAACACACAATACTCCATAATGACAAAGTGAAAATATGTTTTGAGAAATTATTGAAAATGTATTGAAAATGAAATACAGAAACATCTCATTTACATAAGTAATCACAGCCTGTTAGATTCACCTTTGTCAGTGATTACAGATGCAAGTCTTTCTGGGTAAGTCTCAGAAACATTAATGTTGTCTAGGTAAGCAACTCCAGTGTATATTTGTCCTTGTGTTTCAGGTTATTGTCTTGCTGAAATGTGAATTAATCTCCCAGTGTCTGGTGGAAAGCAGACTGAACTAGGTTTTCCTCTAGGAGTTTGCCTGTGCTTAGCTACATTCCGCTTAATTTTTATCCTGAAAAACTCCCCAGTCCCCTCCCGATTATAAGCATACCCATAACATTATGCAGCCACCACTAAGCTTGAAAATCTGAAGAGTGGTACTCAGTAATGTGTTGTATTTGCCCCAAACATAACACTTTCTTTTCAGAATAAAAAGTAAATTACTTTGCTAATTTTTTGCAGTATTACTTTAGTGCCTTGTTTCAAACAGGATGCATGTTTTGGAATATTTTTTATTATGTACGTGCTTCTTTCTTTTCATTCTCTCAATTAGCTTCAGAAGGACGCCTCCATCTTTGTAGTGACTGGGTGTATTGCTACACCATCCAACGTGTAATTAATAACTTCCCCATGCTCAAAGGGATATTCTATGTCAGCTTTTTTATTTTTACCCATCCATCGATAGGTGCCCTGCTTTGGAAGGCATTGGAAGACCTCCTTGGACTTTGTGGTTGAATCTGTATTTGAAATTCACTGTTCGACTGAGGGGCCGCACAGATAATTGTGTGTGGGGTACAGAGATGAGGTATTCCAAAATCATGTTAAACATTATTATTGCACACAGAGTGAGTTCATGCAATTTATTATGTGACTTTTTCAGCAAATGTTTACTTCTGAACTTATTTAGGCTTGCCATAACAAAGGGGATGAATACTTATTTACTCAAGACATTTCAGCTTTTATTTGTAATGAATTTGTAAAATGTTGTAAAAACATAATTCCACTTTGACATTATGGGGTATTTATTGTGTGTAGGCATGACTTTAATGGGTCAGACAGGACAATATATATAATGGGTCAGACAGGACACCCCAGATACTGTACAATCACCAGCTCATCAAGTAAAGGATCAAGAGCAGTAATTAAGTGCCCTCTATTTTATGGTGGACCACTGTTTGACCTTGCATCCATTCACTCAACATTAGTCATTTTTGTAATGTGTCAAAGATAGTTTCTAAATGGAGCAGACTAACCAGTCTGACAACTTATTCCAGGAGAGTGAACCCTCGCCACTCATCTCCACAAAATGTCGGCTAACAAGAACCACCCATCAGACTGCATGGTGTATGTTTCATGAGACTCACTAAATTGTCTGGTGTATTTCATCATGCGAGAAAGGGATCATAACATGTTGTCACCATGAGAAATCAGCACCTGCAAAGCCTTCCTTGGAGTATTACGGATGGACAACTGTAATCTCAGGAGCCCCAGTATCTGCTGATTTTCTTTACCCCCTGTCATGGAAATCTCATAATGGCCAGTTTGAAGGTAATAACAAAAGCCAGCAGACACTCCGCCATCCAAGCACCGTAGTTGCACATCCCTAATATACTGACACATGATTCCTTTACGACGACGATAATAAATAGGCCTATTAGTCCATTAATTGTGGAAGCCTAGTATAGGCTAGGAGGAATACTGTAATTCTATTCCATGAAGAAGAAAAAGGAAACACCTTCATATTAAGGGGATCAGATAACAGGTCACTCCGAGGTAAAGAAACCTCAGAAGATCTTCCTGTAATAGTCTGTAGCAAGATGGAGTAGCAAGATGGCGCCAACAGAGAGGGTTGCCTCGCTTCTAGTCCTAACTATGCAAACTATGCAGTATTTTTTTTTTTTATGTATTATTTCTTACATTGTTAGCCCAGAAAATCTGAAGTATTATTACATACACCCGGGAATAACTATTGGATATCAGAGCGACGTCATGACCAGGAATACAACTTTCCCGAAGTGGATCCTTTGTTCGCACCACCACCCAGGGCATTTCATCTGATCACAGAGGACGACCCAAAACAACGTCGCCGCAGAAGAGGTAGACGGAGTCCTGGTCAGACTTCGGAGGCGTGCACATAACTTACCGTTTTCGAGTATATTACTCGCCAAAGTCCAGTCTCTAGATATTAAGGTAGATGAAATTAGGGCAACTCCATTTCACGGAAACAAGGCTCTCTCAGGATATGTTGTCGGAGATGGTACAGCCACCGGGATTCTTTATGCGTCGCGCCGACAGAAATAAACATCTTTCTGGAAAGAAGAAGGGTGGGAGCGTATGCTTCATGATTACCAACTCATGGTATAATCGTAACAACACCCATGAACTCAAGTTCTTTCGTTCACCTGACCTAGAATTCCTCACAATAAAATGCTGACCATATTATTTCCCAAGAGAATTCTTGACGATTGTTGTCACAGATGTGTATATCCCCCCTCAAGCCGATACCCCGATGGCCCTCAAGGAACTTCACTAGACTCTATGCAAACTGGAAACCATATATCCGGAGGCTGCATTTATTGTATCTGGGGATTTTAACAAAGCAAATTTGAGAACAAGGCTAGCTAAATTCTATCAGCATAGTAATTGTAGCACTCATGCGGGCAATACACTGGATTACTGCTACTCTAACTTCCGTGAAGCATACAAGGCCCTCCCACACCCACCAGTCGGAAAATATGACCGTGACTCCATTTAGCTCCTCCCGTCCTATAGGCAGAAACTCAAACAGGATATACTCATGACAAGAACTATTCAATGCTGGTCTGACCAATCGGAATCCAAGCTTCAAGATTGTTTTGATCGCGCGGACTGGGAAATGTTCTGGGCAGCCTCAGAGAATAATATTGATTCATACGCTGATTCAGTGAGTGAGTTTATAAGGAAGTGCATTGGAGATGTTGCACCCACTGTGACTACTAAAACCTACACTAACTAGAAACCGTGGATAGATGGCGGCATTTGTGCAAAACGGAAAGCGCGACGACCGGATTTAACCATGGAAAGATGACTGGGAATATGGCCGAATACAAACAGTGTAGTTATTCCCTCCGCAAGGCAATCAAACAAGCAAAATATCGGTATAGGGACAAAGTGGAGTTGCAATTCAAGACACAAGACGTATGTGGCAGGGTCTACAGGCAACCATGGACTACAAAAAGAAAACCAGCCACATCACGGACACTGACATCTTGCTTCCAAACAAACTAAACACCTTCTTTACCCGCTTTGAGGCTAACACAGTGCCACCGACGCGGCCCGCTACCAAGGACAGTGGCCCACCCTCTCCTTCTCCATGGCCGACGTGAGTAAGACATTTAAATGTGTTAACCCTCGCAAGGCTGCCGGCCCAGATGGCCATGCACCCCCCCAACTCAATCATCAGGTTTGAACACGACACAACAGTAGTGGGCTTGATTACCAACAACGACGAGACAGCCTACAGGGAGGAGGTGAGGATACTCGGAGTATGGTGTCAGGAAAACAACCTCGCACTCAATGTCAACAAAACAAAGGAGATAATCGTGGACTTCAGGAAACAGCAGAGGGAGCACCCCCATATCCACATTGATGGGACAGCAGTGTAGAAGGTAGAAAGTTAAGTTCCTCGGCGTACACAAAACTGACAAACTGAAATGGTCCACCCACACAGATAGTGTGGTGAAGAAGGCGCCACAGCGCCTCTACAACCTCAGGACGCTGAATAAATGTGACTTGTCACCTAAAACCCTCACAAACCTTTACAGATGCTTAATTGAAAGCATCCTGTGGGGCTATATCACCTCCCACACCCGCAAGGCCCTGCAGAAGGTGGTGCGGTCTGCACAACGCATCATCGCGGGCAAATTACCTGCCCTCCAGGACACCTACACCACCCAATGTCAAGAACAACAACCACCCGAGCCACTGCCTGTTCACCCCGCTACCATCCAGTAGGCGAGGACAGTCCAGGTGCATCAAAGCTGGGACCTAGAGACTAAAAAACAACTTCTATCTCAAGGCCATCAGACTGTTGAACAGCCATCAATAACACAGAGAGACTGCTACCTCCATACAGACTTGAAATCATTGACCACTAAATGGATCATTAGTCACTTTAAAAATGTTTACATATCTTGCATTACTCATCTCATATGTAAACTCAACTGCGTTTATTTTCAGCAAACGTAACGTGTAAATATTTGTATGAACATAACAAGATTCATCAACTGAGACATATACTGAACAAATTACACAAACATGGAATAATGTGTCCTTGAACAAAGGCGGGGTCAAGATCAAAAGTAACTGTCAGTAGCTGGTGTGGCCACCAGCTGCATTAAGTACTGCAGTGGTCATGTGGTTTGGCCTCAGGCCAGTAAGTGTGAGTGTCCTCCTCATGGACTGCACCAGATTTGCCAGTTCTTGCTGTGAGATGTTACCCCAGTCTTCCACCAAGGTACCTGCAAGTTCCTGGACAATTCTGGGGGAATGGCCCTAGCCCTCACCCTCCGATCCAACAGGTCCCAGACATGCTAAATGGGATTGAGATCCGGGCTCTTCGCTGGCCATGGCAGAACACTGATATTCCTGTCTTGCAGGAAATCACGCGCAGAACGAGCAGTATGGCTGGTGGCATTGTCATGCTGGAGGGTCATGTCAGGATGAACCTACAGGAAGGATACCACATGAAGGAGGAGGATGTCGTCCCTGTAACGCACAGCGTTGAGATTGCCTGCAATGACAAGAAGCTCAGTCCGATGATGCTGTGACACACCACCCCAGACCATGACAGACCCTCCACCTCCAAATCGATCCCGATCCAGAGTACAGGCCTCAGTGTAACGCTCTTTCCTTTTTTGTAACGACGATTAACGCAAATCCGACCATCACCCCTGGTGAGACAAAACTGCGACTTGTCAGTGAAGAGCTCTTTTTGCCAGTCCTGTCTGGTCCAGCGACAGTGGGGTTGTGCCCATAGGCGACGTTGTTGCCGATGATGTCTGGTGAGGACCTGCCTTACAACAGGCCTACAATCCCTCAGTCCAGCCTTTCTCAGCCTATTGCGGACAGTCTGAGCACTGATGGAGGGATTGTGTATTCCTGGTGTAACTCAGGCAGTTGTTGTTGCCATCCTGTACCAGTCCTGCAGGTGTGATTTTTGGATAAACCGATCCTGTACAGGTGTTGTTACACGTGGTCTGCCACTGCGAGGACGATCAGCTGTCCATCCTGTCTCTCTGTAGCGCTGTCTTTGGCATCTCACAGTACAGACATTGAAATGTATTTCTCTGGCCACATCTGCTGTCCTCATGCCTCCTTGCTGCATGCCTAAGGCACATTCACACAGATGAGCAGGGACCCTTTGGTTTGTTGTTTTTCAGAGTCAGTAGAAAGGCCTCTTTAGTGTCCTATGTTTTCCTAACTGTGACCTTAATTGCCTACCGTCTGTAAGCTGTCTTAACGACTGTTCCACACGTGCAAGTTAATTAATTGTTTATGGTTCATTGAACAAGCATCGGAAACAATAAAGATGAAAAGTTATTTGGATTTTTACGAATTATCTTTGAAAGCAGGGTCCTGAAAAAGGGACGTTTCTTTTTTTGCTGAGTTTATATACTGTATTTTATACCATCTATTGCATCTTGCCTATGCCGCTCGGTCATCGCTCATCCATATACTTATATGTATATATTCTTATTCCATCCCTTTACTTAGATTGGTGTGTATTAGATTGTTGTTGTAGAATTGTTAGATTACTGTGCGATATTACTGCACTGTCGGAACTAGAAGTACAAGCATTTCGCTACACTCGCAATGATATCTGCTAACCATGCATGTGTGACCAATAAAATGTTATTTGATTAGATGTATTTAGTCTATCTCTGACTTCACCATTTTAAAAATATATAATGGAGATATCCAGATGGATGTCATCACTGCTCTGACTTTTTGCTGTCACCACAATGGCCGCTGTATTAAAAAAATTGGAGTAAATCTGCATGTATTAAAAATGGCCTCATATGCTGCCCACTGGATGGGATATTAGATGGACATGTTACTCATTTTAAGTTTAAGGGCTTTGAGAGAAGGAAATAATATGTTACTTTTAGCAAAAACATTATCTTGAATTAAGCCAGTCTATACATTTTAATTATTTAGGAGATGGACAACGTTATTCATGCTGAAAAATGCAAAGCTAATACAGTATGTAAATGAGGCTGATGTGATTGTAATATCTCCTGGCACTTTACTATACAGGTAGCTTAGATCAAAGCTCTACATGACCAATAGGTTTCCACTAGCAGGTGTGTGTGTGAATTTTCTTGACCATGACTAGGCTACATTTTATAATGTACTAGATGCAGTGGAAATTCATCTGTCAGATGAAATATAGGCCTACAGCACATTTCCCGTAGACAACAATAGAAATGCTACTCTGTGAAATAAGCAATTAGTCAGGTGTTAGAGGTTGTTCGTGTTTTACAAGCTTTACTTGATTCATGTAGGAACAGAAGGATGATTATCCTCCCTGGAGGCTAGACTTATGGAAGTGCTACTACATTGGGCAGGGTACCAGAGCAGAGTCTCTGACAGGCAGTGGGTGAGATGAAGGTGGCACTTTAAATTACCCACAAACACAAAACACAATTACCCACAATATTTACAGCTATATGGCACTTCCTTGTGATTGAATTAGACTACATTTCAACAGGAGATGCACTTAAAGGAAACTATGTGACTGTGCAACTGGTAGACATGTCACTGATATAGTTTTGCTGCTATTGAAATATGCCTTTACTGGACCTGCTTCTTTCCAACACCAGTATCAGAAGAGTGGGGGCTGCACTCAAACCGCCCCCCATCATCAGAGCTCTATTAGTTAACATTATACAAGGGTGGTTCCCTTCTAATAATGACTACCCTACCATTAATCCCATGCCAGAAGACTAGTTTCATGATATACTACAGTATAGGATATATTTTAATTACTTTAAAAAAGTATGTAGTCACTGTTGTGTGTTTATTATTTACAGTGGTCTTACCTTCTGCTGTCGTCTGGCCATGTCGGTGGGTTGCTTGGCATTAAAAGGGTAGGCAATGCAGCGCATTACAAAGACATAGAGCTGGAGCCTCTTCTTTCGCTCTTCCTCCTCCCTCTGCATCTTTTCCAGATCATCTTTCTCCTTATCGCTGGCCACCGAGGGGCTAGGGCTGGATGGGCGAGCACTGCTTCCCCGGCTCGAGGGCTGGAGCCCACCAGAACTCTCGGTGGTCCGGCTGGGTGACACCCGTGCGCCCCCGGTATTTGGTGCCAACACCTCTTTGCGTTCTTCTTCTACCATCTCATCCGCTTCCTCCTCACTGGAAGATGGGTCCAACATGTTGGTGGTCTTGGATGGAGACTATCTAGACAGAGTGAGAAAGCGGAGATCAAAAATAATATTAGTGCCACAGGTTTTTCAAGAACGACAGTGTTCAGAGACAGCTGCTATCTGTGTTGCATTGGCAACGCTAGAGGGGGGAGGGGGGGATGAGTAGAAAAAAATACTGATAAACTCGATGTAAACCAGGAAACGTCAGTTGAGAGGAATTACGAAAGCCCAATACTGATGTAGAAAGAGGGTAGGCCTGGGCTGGTCAAACTCTGCACAAAAAGCTATTGAATTCGAACAAAATAAATGTGTAGTTGCTTACCCTACGAGTTTTCAGCGTTTAACTCTCCAGTCACCGCCGTGGATTTGCTAGGATGCTATGAGAAGGGGTGGGGTCGGATGAAAGACGATAAAGAACGCTTTTCAGTAGCCTGCTAAGCAACGCGCGGATGGGGAAGGTACCGGGAACTGACCATGGTTCTGAATATAAAGGCGAATTATAGCGGGCGGTGGGAGCGCAGTTGACGCGACAACCCATTTACTACATCCACCTGATGATCTGAGACATCTCCAATGGAGATTCTCACCAATTACGCCTTTCCCACATCAGTATTTATTTATTCCCAATATTCAATATTATTTCCGCAAACTCCACTTGTTGCCCTATTCTGAATTTGATACATGGAATAGTAAATAGTCAGACTTGAAGTGCATGATTTAATCGACTATTAATTCCTATATGTTTGTATATTATAGTGCCTATGTTGCATTGTTCCCTAGTAGGCCTAGGGTAATATTGCCTATAGGGCCTATATCCTACGTATCAGAATTGAGCTGCAAAATTAAATCAGTATGGTGATGACATATATGCGTTATAGAAAACACATTTAGCCTACACATCTCCACGGTTGTCATCAATCTTCAATGCTGACAGCATGATACCTGGCCCTGGAGTAATTGTCAACGTTTTGTTAAAAATACATTAGATTTGAAAAAATAAAATAAACATAAACTGCTGTTTTAAGGATGAAATTTCAACCACAGGAGTGTGTCATCATGGTAATCAATTTTCAACATACACAAACCTTGTATAAAATATGTTGAATTCGTACCTTTGAAACAACACAAGATCTTCAACATTATATCCACTATCAGAAATAAAACACGGCTGTCTTGGGAAGAAGGTGAGGACCAATGCGCAGCGTTGTACGTGTTCATCTTTTTTAATGTAAACTGAACACTGAATAACAAAACAACAAAGAAAATAACCGAAACAGTTCTGTCTGGTGCAGACCCACAAAAACAGAAAACAACCACCCACAAAACACAATAGAAACCAGGCTCCCTAAATATGGTTCTCAATCAGGGACAACGATTGACAGCTGCCTCTGATTGAGAACCATACCAGGCCAAAAACAGAAATGGCAAATCATAGAAAACTAACATAGACAACCCACCCAACTCACGCCCTGACCATACTAAAACAAAAGACAAAACAACGGTACTAAGGTCAGAACGTGACCCCCCCAACGGTGCGGACTCCGGCTGCAAAACCTTAACCTATAGGGGAGGGTCTGGGTGGGCGGGCTCTGCAGCTCCTGGCTGACCGACGGCTCTGGCAGCTCCTGGCTGACCGACGGCTCTGGCAGCTCCTGGCTGACCGGCGGCTCTGGCAGCTCCTGGCTGACCGGCGGCTCTGGCAGCTCCTGACTGACGGGCGGCTCTGGCAGCTCAGGACAGACGGGAGACTCTGGCAGCTCAGGACAGACGGGAGACTCTGGCAGCTCAGGACAGACGGGAGACTCTGGCATCTCAGGACAAACGGGAGACTCTGGCAGCTCAGGACAGACAGGAGACTCTGACAGCGCTGGGCAGGAGGAAGACTCTGCCAGCACTGGACGGGAGCACCTGTAGGAAGGAGACGGAGAGACAGCCTTGCAGGTCGCACTGCAGCACCGATCCTGCCCAACCCTACCTGGCTGAATGCTCCCCGTAGCCAGGCCAGTGCAACGAGGTGGAATAGCCCGCACTGGGCTGTGCTGGCGAACCGGGGACACCATGCGTAGGGCTGGTGCCATGTAAACCGGCCCGAGGAGACGCACTGGAGACCAGATGCACTGAGATGTACCGCACCGGGCTATGCACGCGCACCGGAGACATCGTGTGCCTCACGGCATAACACAGTGCCTGCCCAGTCCCTCTCTCTCCACGGTAGTTGGCGCAGGTCTCCTACCTGACTTTGCCACACTCCACGTGTGCCCCCCCCCGATACATTTTTGGGGCTGCCTCTCGGGCTCCCAGCTGCCCTGCCGTGCTGCCTCCTCATACCGCCGCCTCTCAGCTTTCGCTGCCCCCAGCTCTGCCTTGGGGAGGTGATATTCCCCAGCCTGTGCCCAGGGTCCTTTGCTGTCCAGGATCTCCTCCCAAGTCCAGTTCTCCAGGTATCGCTGCCTCTCGTTACCATGCTGCTTGGTCCTTTCTTGGTGGGTGGTTCTGTAAGCCAAACACAGAAATGGCAAATCATAGAAAACTAACATAGACAACCCACCCAACTCACGCCCTGACCATACTAAAACAAAAGACAAAACAAAGGAACTAATGTCAGAACGTGACAATTATATTTATTATACCTCAGAACACTAAAGAATAAAACAACAAAGAGAATGAAATGAAACCGAAACAGTTCTGTCTGGTGCAGACACAAAAAATAAAATAATCACCCACAACTCAAGGGTGAAAACAGGCTACCTAAGTATGGTTCTCAATCAGGGACAACGATTGACAGCTGCCTCTGATCGAGAACCATACCAGGCCAAACACAGAAATCCCAAATCATAGAAAAAAGAACAAACTGCCCACCCCATCTCACGCCCTGACCATACTAAAACAAAGACAAAACAAAACGAACTAAGGACAGAACGTGACAATATTAAGAAAACCAGGCACGATTTTCAGTTGATTTATTTACGGAGAGCCAGAGGCACACTCCAACATAATTTACAAACAAAGCATTTGTGTTTAGGGAGTCCGCCAGGGATGTCCCTTGATAAGTGCATGAATTGGACCCCAAGCTTTCCATAACAGCATCCTCAGATCCTCAAAAGGTTCTACAGCTGCACCATCGAGAGCATCACTGGTTGCATCACTGCCTAGTATGGCAACTGCTCGGCCTCCGACCGCAAGGCACTACAGAGGGTAGTAAATCACTGGGGCCAAGCTTCCTGCCATCCAGGACATCTATACCAGGCAGTGTCAGGGGAAGGCCCTAAAAATTACGACACAGCAAGCGGTACCAGAGCGCCAAGTCTAGGTCCAAAGGCTTCTAAACAGCTTCTACCCCTAAGCCATAAGACTCCTGAACACCAAATCAAATGGCTATCCAGACTATTTGCATTGCCCCCCCCCCCTCTTTTACACTGCTGCCACTCTGTTGTTGTCTATGCAGTCACTTTAATAACTCTACCTACAGTTGAAGTCTGAAGTTTTATGTACACCTTAGCCAAATACATTTAAACTCAGTTTTTCACAAATCCTAACATTTAATCATAGTAAAATTCCCTGTCTTAGGTCAATTAGGATCACCACTTTTTTTTAAGAAGGTGAAATGTCAGAATAATAGTAGACAGAATGATTTCTTTCAGCTTTTATTTCATCACATTCCTAGTGGGTCAGAAGTTTACTTACACTCAATTAGTATTTCATAGCATTGCCTTTAAATTGTTTAACTTGGGTCAAACATTTCGGGTAGCCTACCTCAAGCTTCCCACAATAAGTTGGGTGAATTTGGCCCATTCCTCCTGACAGAGCTGGTGTAACTGAGTCAGGTTTGTAGGCCTCCATGCTCACACACACTTTTTCAGTTCTGCCCACAAATGTTCTATAGAATTGAGGTCAGGGCTTTGTGATGGCTACTCTAATACCTTGAATTTGTTGTGCTTAAGCCATATTGCCACAACTTTTGAAGTATGCTTGGGGTCATTGTACATTTGGATGACCCATTTGTGGCCAAGCTTTAACTTCCGTCTTGAGATGTTGCTTCAATATATCCACATAATTTTTCCACCTCATGATGCCACCTATTTTGTGAAGTGCACCAGTCCCTCCTGCAGCAAAGCACCCCCACAACATGATGCTGCCACTCCCGTGCTTCACGGTTGGGATGGTGTTCTTCAGCTTGCAAGCATCCCCTTTTTCCTCCAAACATGACAATGGTCATTATAGCCAAACAGTTCTATTTTTGTTTCATCAGACCAGAGGACATTTCCCCAAACAGTACGATCTTTGTCCCCATGTGCAGTTGCAAACTGTAGTCTGGCTTTTTTTGTGGCGGTTTTGGAGCAGTGGCTTCCTCCTTGCTGAGTGGCCTTTCAGGTTATGTCGATATAGGACTCATTTCTACTGTAGATATAGATACTTTTGTACCTGTTTCCTCCAGCATCTTCACAAGGTCCTTTGCTGTTGTTCTGGGGTTGATTTGCACTTTCTGCACCAAAGTACGTTGACAGAAAATGTCTCCTTCCTGAGCGGTATAATGGCTGCATGGTCCCATGGTGTTTATACTTGCGTACTATTGTTATTTGGAAATTGCTCCCAAGGATGAACCAGACTTGTGGAGGTCTACAATTTATTTTCTGAGGTCTTGGCTATGTCATGACTGTCCTGATCAGGTCAGGTTACAGGAGACCACAACCCTACAGATTATCTCTCACCCACAACAGAGGAGAGGAGAGATCTAGGGGTCTGAAGATGTGGGGGTTTTATGACCCCTCACGCCCATGGTAAATCTTAGGCCACAGACAACATTCATTTGTCCTGTTACTATGGAGAACCAGCCTCAGAAAATTAAACATGCAATAAAGGGACTTTGGAACAATGGTTTCCGTCCGTCACAATGGTGGTCATGACGATAGATGTAATATGGAAATGTATTTCATGTTTGTTTTGTTATTAAAGCTTAATAGATTATGTTATTATGAAAACATTGTAACTGTAAGAGTTTTCATAGGATATGCTTGATGTTTATACATTGTACGTTGTGTGGAAAATGTCCAAATGAAAGAGAATGTTTTGGTAAAGATGAAATGTGAAGTTAGTTGTCTAAAATTGGATTTGAGTCAAATCTAGACCTTGCCTCTTAACTTGGTATGCCCAGAGAATTGCCCTAAAGGCGGTTACGCCCACTTCTGACCCAAGGGTATAAGACCTGTGAGTTAAGAATAAACAGATCAGACTAAGTGACCCAAGCTGCAGCCAAGGTCTAAAAAGTCAACAAACCCAAAACGCAACACAAGGTTGAAAACAAATAAATATTTTTTCTACCCATGCCCATGATGAGTAGCTGTGTCTAAGCGGGTGAATTCAAGCCGGACCACCTAACCTCCACTCTCCATCGAATCGTGGTATCTACACTGTTTCATTCCTACACTGTGAGCTCTGCGCTACAGAGCTGTCTGTCCTCAGAAGACCCCTCCCAGAGCAAGGGCGAGGAATCAGACCAAAAGGACACTGACATCGTGAGGACGACCAGAGAGTTGCGCCGGAGAAGTGTGTCATTGAGAAGCCTAAACGACTCACGCGGAGCGTTCCATCTGAGATCTCCCACACGTAATTGCATAATTATATTCGGACCCATAAGAGCGGCAGTTCGGGGCAAGGCTAGGGTTAAAATAAGCATAACTGACAAATGCACCCAAATGTATATTTCTCTCGTGTACTTTCTCCTTTTCTCTCTCTTTTAAGTCCCCATTTTGGGTAACACGCGCCATAGTGTGTTGGCCCGTTATACTAAATTCTAATCATTAGCCTAGACTGTGTTTTGTGTATGTGTATTTTTTATCATCATTTTAGCTTTCTAGTAAATCAATAATCCACTAAGATTGGTGTGGTAAGAACCCATTGGTGAGACCCGGGTCTGTGCATATTCCCGGATTATGCGACGTTCAGAATGAGATTGTAGAGGAAACTGATTAATTAGTGACTGTTGTAAAATCGATATTCTGATATTCTTTGAGTTAATTTGAACTAATTTCCCCATGGTGCCCCAAGTTAATGAGTTAATAATTGCTTCATTAATTTAATCACGCAATTAGAAAACTTTAATCATTCGATGAGCAACAGTCATCACATTAACTAATACAACGTCAAGACAGCTAATTTTTTTTAATTTTCCCATGATGTCAAGCAAAGAGGCACTGAGTTTGAAGGTATGCCTTGAAATACATCCACAGGTACACCTCCAATTGACTCAAATGATGTCAATTAGCTTATCAGAAGCTTCTAAAGCCATGACATAATTTTCTGGGATGTTCCAGGCTGTTTAAAGGCACAGTCAACTTAGTGTATCTAAACTTCTGACCCATTGAAATTGTGATACAGTGAGATATAAGTGAAATAATCTGTCTGTAAACAATTGTTGGAAAAATGACTTGTGTCATGCACAAAGTAGATGTCCTAACCGACTTGCCAAAACTATAGTTTGTTAACAAGAAATATGTGGAGTGGTTGAAAAATGAGATTTAATTAATGACTCCAACCTAAGTGTATGTAATCTTCTGACTTCAACTGTACATATACAATGGGGAGAACAAGTATGATACACTGCCGATTTTGCAGGTTTTCCTACTTACAAAGGATGTAGAGGTCTGTAATTGTTTATCATAGGTACACTTCAACTGTGAGAGACGGAATCTAAAAGAAAAATCCAGAAAATCACATTGTATGATTTTTTAAACTCTGTTTATTAAGTTTTACACACACACACACACACACACACACACACACACACACACACACACACACACACACACACACACACACACACACACACACACACACACACACACACACACACACACAAGACAAAGCAATATAAATAATATACTCAACTAGAAAAAAATATAGCTTTAAAGATACCATACTTTAGACAAGTTAAACATACCAGGCAGAAGGCTACAGAGGTTAAAGGGCAATCTATAGTACAGGGACAGAGCAAACACCTCACCATTGTTCCTGTAAACAGTCAAGGGATAAGGGTGGAGAAATGCAACCACTCACATTCATGGCCACAGACCGACCATCCACTGGACCAAAAATAACGTTTACAATGCTTTAAAATAAAAAATATAAAAAATAGAATGATTATTCATGTAGGCGTGAACAAAATGTAAAAATAACTGGGAAAAACAAGCTCACACTTCAGTCTCCACCCGGGCAAGATGAACAAGGCATCCGCGGATCACAATCAATAAGCACATGGACCTTAATGCCCACCCCCAGCAAAAACACAGAGAGAAGCTCCTCCAACCCTCAAGTCACAGGGGGGTCAAATACAGACTTAATTTAGTTTTAATTGGAATGCCATCAGAGGATGGACTGTTTAAAGTAAGACCGGAATGGAGCCCAAGCCTCATTAAACAGTTTGGGGTTCCCACGTGAATTGAATTGAATTTTTTCTAGTTTCAGAGAGCACAACACATCCCTCACCCAATATTTATAAGATGGGGGAGCTGCCATCTTCCAGTTCTGTAGTATTAGCCGTCTAGCTGAAAGAGTTGTATAAGCAACAGTGTCCGACTGGATTCTTGATAGGGGGGTACCCATGGGCAGTACTCCAAAAAGGGCTGTAAGGGGAGACGGATCTATAACAGTGTCATATATATCAGAGAAACATTTAAATATTAATTCCCAGAAACCTGACAGTTTATAACAGCCCCAAAACATATGTAACAGTGTGGCTGGTTCCACTTTACATCTGACACAGGTAGGATCAAAATCAAAGAATATTCTTCCAAGTTTGGCCCCCGACCAGTGGATACGGTGAACCACCTTGAATTGAATGAGGCTGTGTCTAGTGCTAAAAGAGGACGAGTGCACCCTGTGCAGCACAGATTCCCAGGCATCTTCCCCAAGTTCCTCCCCCAAATCCTTTTCCCATCGAGTCTTTAAAGGCACCAAAGAAGGGTTCTGTAAGTCATGAATTAATGCATATACATCTGAAATTGCGCCCCTAGGAAGCTTGTTCAACTCCAAGATGCTCTCTATAGCTTTATTCGCAGGCCTATTGAGAAATCCAGGTGTGTTAGCTCTGACAAAGTTTCTAGTCTGGAGATAGCGGAAAAAGTGGGATTGGGGGAGATTGAACTTTTCCTGCAGCTGAGAAAAAGAGGCAAATGTATCATCAAAGAATAATTGGGCTAGCGAGGAGAGGCCTAGTGAGTGCCAAATGCCAAAAGCCCCATCATTTAAAGATGGAGGAAATAAAATGTTCTGATTGATTGGGCCTGATAGAGAAAAGCCTCGGAGGCTAAAAGCTAAACGGAACTGATTCCAAATTTTAAGAGACTGCTTTACAATTGGGTTGACACACCTTTTGCCTAGGGACACTGGGAGAGACGAGCACAACACAGAGGAAAGTGCTGCAGGTTTACATGATTCAGACTCCATCTGGACCCAGAGTGGTCTAGGGCCAGTAGGATCAGTCTGCAGCCAGTACAGAACGGCTCTGAAATTTGCAGCCCAGTAGTATGTCTGAAAATTTGGTAGAGCTAAACCCCCCAATGACCTAGGCTTCTGTAAATGTTTTCTACCAATCCATGGTACCGTGCCATCCCAAATAAAATGCATGAATGTTTGATCCAGTGAAATAAAAAAAGATTTTGGAATAAAAATGGGTAAACATTGAAATAAATATAAAAATTTGGGCAACACATTCATTTTAATGACATTAATCCTTCCGATAAGAGAAAGGGGTAGCGAATTCCAAAAAGTAAAAGATTGTTTCAAGCTGTCTGCTAGAGCAACAAAGTTTTCCTGAAACAAATGTGAATATTTCCTTGTCACTTTTACTCCCAAGTAGGTGAATTGATCCCGGACAATCCTAAACTGAGAACTTGTAAAAGAGCACTTTAAAGCAGCCTTGTTTACCGGAAAAAGCTCACTCTTGCCTAGATTCAGCTTGTACCCTGAGATTGATCCAAACTTTTTAAGTACAGATAGGGCATGTGGCAATGAGGTATCGGGGTTGGAGATAAACAAAAGGAGGTCGTTCAGCATATAGCGAGACTTTCTGCTCCCAGCCCGCCCTGATTATACCTTGAATGGCATCATTAGAGCGTAGTGCAATGGCGAGAGGCTCGATTGCCAAAGCAAACAACAAGGGGGAGAGTGGACAACCCTGTCTGCGCATTCAAAAATCTGGACCATTTCCTGTATGAAATTTCATCTTGGTTTCGCCTGTAGCATTAGTTCTGGGGCACTCACAGATAATATCTTTGCAGTTTTGGAAATGTCAGAGTTTTTTCTTTCCAAAGCTGTCAATTACCTGCATAGTCGAGCATATTTTCGTGACAAACTATCTTGTTTAAAACGGGAACGTAAGCTTGAATAGTTTCGCCAACTATACAAGACTAGCCTGTTATATCTAAACATAATTGTAACACAGGTGGGTTACTTACTATCCACAGTTCGCAAGCAACAGTTGCTGAACTGTGAGCATGTTCAAGACTTCTTGATGTGACGTTGAATGTGAGCCATAGCCTCATCCGGAGATTCAAATGTGTAGTCTTTACCCTCATGAGATATCCATAAACGGGCCGGGAATCGCAGTCCATACTTCACACTTGGATGGTCCCGAAGTACTCGTTTGGCCTGTCCGAAATCTGCGCGCTGCCTGGAAACAGTGGGGGAGTAGTCCTGGTAGATGGAGAAGCTCTGTCCTTGAAAGCTCAGAGTGGTATTGCGGGCTCGTCGGAGGATCTCCATCTTCTCATGAAAAAAGTGCACTCGAAGAATGTCACGGGGCCTCTCCCCATCCCGGGGCTTTGGGCGCAGCGAACGGTGGGCTCGATCAATCAGGGGCTTTTCATCTAAGGCAAGAACATCCTTCAGGAGCCCTAAAACGAAATCCGTGGCGCGATGCATTTCCGCTGACTCTGGGACCGATACAAGTCTCAGATTATTGCGGCGAGAGAATCCCTCTAAACTCACACAGCTCTCCTTCACCTTTTTCAAATCCGCAGCTAGGCGTTTAATTTCAGCCGCCAGGAATGTAGTTAAGGGTTCTGCAGCAAAATTCACATATACTTTGAGAATACCACGGGAGCAAACGGAAAACACGTTAGTCGCACATGGCGTCCCTCCTATCCCCCCACATTGTATGATTTTTAAGTAATTCATTTGCATTTTATTGCATGACATAAGTATTTGATACATCAGAAAAGCAGAACTTAATATTTGGTACAGAAACCTTTGTTTGCAATTACAGAGATCATACGTTTCCTGTAGCTCTTGACCAGGTCGGCACACACTGCAGCAGGGATTTTGGACCACTCCTCCATACAGACCTTCTCCAGATCCTTCAGGTTTCGGGGCTGTCGCTGGGCAATATGGACTTTCAGCTCCCTCCAAAAATGTTCTATTGGGTTCAGGTCTGGAGACTGGCAAGCCCACCTTGAGATGCTTCTTATGGAGCCACTCCTTAGTTGCCCTGGCTGTGTGTTTCGGGTCGTTGTCATGCTGGAAGATCCAGCCACGACCCATCTTCAATGCTCTTACTAAGGGGAGGAGGTTGTTGGCCAAGATCTCGCGATACATGGCCCCATCCAGCCTCCCCTCAATACGGTGCAGTCGTCCTGTCCCCTTTGCAGAAAAGCATCCCCAAAAAATGATGTTTCCACTTCCTTGCTTCACGGTTGGGATGGTGTCCTTGGGGTTGTACTCATCCTTCTCCTTCCTCCAAACACGGCAAGTGGAGTTTAGACCAAAAAGCTCTATTTTTGTCTCATCAGACCACATGACCTTCTCCAATTCCTCCTCTGGATCCTCCAGATGGTCATTGGCAAACTTCAGACGGGCCTGGACATGCGTTGGCTTGAGCAGGGGGAGGGGGACCTTGCGTGTGCTGCAGGATATTAATCCATGACGGCGTAATGTGTTACTAATGGTTTTCTTTGAGACTGTGGTTCCAGCTCTCTTCAGGTCATTGACCAGGTCCTGCCGTGTAGTTCTTTAAACTGTATTGTTGGTCAAGGCTTGTAAGTAAGAATTTCACTGTAAAGTGAAAACACCTGTTGTATTTGGCACGTGACAAATACAATTTGATTTGATTTGATTTAACCTGCCTAAACGATTATCGTCCCGTAGCGCTCACATTTGTAACCATGAAATGCTTTGAAAGGCTGGTCATGGCACACATCAACACCATCATCTCAGACACCCTGGACCCAATCCAATTCGCATACCACCCCAACAGATCACACAATCTCTATTGCACTCCACACTGCTCTCTCCCACCTGGACAAGAAGAATACTTATGTGAGAATGCCGTTCATTAACTACAGCGCAGTAGTAGTCGGCTGTACCTGCACCAAAACACCAGTATTTTTCATTCATACTGTAGCTTGTTCTAATCTTTTTAAATAGGTAGCCAATTTGTTTTCAGCAGTTCTTTCCATGACTGATCAAAACTAATTTTCTCATGGCTCTCTCTTGTTCCTCTGCAGCAGACAATTGTAAGATCTCGCGATCTTCATAATATTATACCGTGAGGTCCCTGGAAATTCCCAGCCCTAGTAACAACACATCTGCCAAACTGACCCCTCCGGGGTGTGTGCTTTGTCCCCTCCTATACTCCCTGTTCACCTATGACTGTGTGGCCACATGTCTCCAACGCCATCATCAGGTTTGCTGATTACACGACGGTGGTAAGCCTGAGCACCGACAACGATGAGACAGCCTACAGGGATGAGGTCAGAGACCTGGCAGCGTGGTTCCAGAACAACAGCAACCTCTCCCTCAACGTCAGAAAGACAGAACGGAAGCTGATCGTGGACTACAGGAAGTAGAGGGGCGAGCACAATCTCCTAAACAGATTGACAACGCTGTAGTGAAGTGGGTCACTAAGGACTTAACATGGTCCTCTCACAGCAGCACTGTTGGTTGAAAATATTTGGCATGGCCCCTCAGATCCTCGAAGTGTTCTACAGCTGCACCATCGAGAGCATCTTGACTTGCTGCATCACGACTTGGTATGGCAACTGCACAGCGCTCAATCGCAAGGCACTACAGAGGGTTGTGTGGATGGCCCAGTACATGGGGCTAAACTCCCTGCCATCCAGGACCTCTATACCAGGCAGTGTCAGAGGAAGGCCCGGAAAAAGGCCCAGCCACCCAAGCCATAGACTGTTCAATCTGCTACCACATGGCAAACGGTACCAGAGCGCCAAGTTCAGGACCAAAAGGAACCCATAACAGCTTCTACTCCTCAGACATAAGACTGCTGAACAGTTAATCAAATGGCTACCTGGACTATTGAATTTACCCTTTTTTTCACTCACTCTCTTGCACGGACTCTACCCACATGCTCACACATGCTTACACTGACACTCCAACACACCACACATTTTCACACACACTGCTTCTACTCTATCCAGAGTGCCAAAACCCTTTTACCCCGACCTACATGTTAATATTACCTCAACTACCTTGTACCCCTGCACATTGACTTGTTACCGGTACTCCTTGTATATAGTCTCGTTATTGTGTTACTATTTGCACATTTTCTTACTTTTTAACTCTGCATTGTTGGGGAACGACTCGTAAGTAAAAATCTAATCAAATCAAATTTTATTGGTCACATACACATGGTGTCACGTCCTGACCTTAGTTCCTTTTTATGTCTCTGTTTTTAGCTTGGTCAGGGCATGAGTTGGGGTGGGCATTCAATGTTTTTGTTCTATGTGTTGTATTTCTGCTTTTGGCCTGGTATGGTTCCCAATCAGAGGCAGCCGTCAATCGTTGTCTCTGATTGAGAATCATACTTAGGTAGCCTGTGTTCCCACTATGATTTGTGGGTAGTTGTTTTCTGTTTAGTGTATGTCACCTTGCAGAACTGTTCCGTTTCTTCCATTCACTTTGTTATTTTGTCTTTGTGTGTTCAGCTAATAAATTAACATGGACACTTACCACGCTGCGCATTGGTCCGATATTTCATACTCGTCGTCAGACGACGAAGAGATCCGTTACAGAACTAC
Source organism: Oncorhynchus keta (assembly GCF_023373465.1). Taxonomy (NCBI): domain Eukaryota; kingdom Metazoa; phylum Chordata; class Actinopteri; order Salmoniformes; family Salmonidae; genus Oncorhynchus; species Oncorhynchus keta. Next base: position 25,933,453 of record NC_068430.1, on the reverse strand, counting down.
CCACCACAACCGGACCAAGCAGCGTGGTAACCAGGAGCAGAGGGTTCTGGACTTCTGGACTTGGGAGGAGATTTTGGATGGCAGGGGACCTTGGGCACTGGCTGGGGAATATCGCCGCCCCCGGGAAGAGCTGGAGGCAGCCAAAGCCGAGCGGCGGCATTATGAGGAGTTAGCACGGCAGCGCAACAGGGACGAGAGGCAGCCCCAAAAATGTATTGGGGGTGCTTACCGGCGAGAGGTGGACCGGTCAGGCACCGTGTTATGCCGTGAGGCGCACGGTGTTCCCAGTGTGTAGGCATAGCTAGAGTGGGCATCGAGCCAGGAGAAATGAAGCCGGCTCAGCGCATCTGGTCTCCAGTGCGTCTCCTCGGCCCGGGGTAAATATGGCACCAGCCCTATGCACGGTGTCCCCGGTTCGCCAGCACAGCCCAGTGCGGTCTGTTCCACACCACCGCACTTGCCGGGCTACGGGGAGTATCCAGCCAGGACAGGTTATGCAGGCTCGGTGCTTGAGACCTCAGGTGCGCCTCCACGTTCCGGTCTATCCAGTGCCTTCTCCACGCACCAGGCCTCCTGTGGCAGCCCCACACACCTGGCTGTCTCTCCGTCTCCTCCCTCCAGGTGATCCCGCCTGTCCAGCACTTCCAGAGTCTCCCTCCTGTCCAGCGCTTCCAGAGTCTCCCTCCTGTGCAGCGCTTCCAGATTCTCCCTCCTGTGCAGTGCTTCCAGAGTCTCCCTCCTGTGCAGCGCTTCCAGAGTCTCCCTCCTGTGCAGCACTTCCAGAGTATCCCTCCTGTTCAGCGCTTCCAGAGTCTCCCTCCTGTCCAGCGTTGCCAGAGCCGCCCGTAAGTCAGGAGCTGTCAGAGCCTCCCGTCAGTCAGGAGCTGCCAGAGCCGCCCGTCAGTCAGGAGCTGCCAGAGCCGGCCGTCTGTCCTGAGCTGCCAGAGCCGCCAGTCAGTCAGGAGCTTCCAGAGCCGCCCGTCTGTCCTGAGCTGCCAGAGCCGCCTGTATGTCCTGAGCTGCCAGAGCCGCCCGTCAGTCAGGAGCTGCCAGAGCCGGCCGTCTGTCCTGAGCTGCCAGAGCCGCCAGTCAGTCAGGAGCTTCCAGAGCCGCCCGTCTGTCCTGAGCTGCCAGAGCCGCCCGTCTGTCCTGAGCTGCCAGAGCCGCCTGTCGGTCAGGAGCTGCCGGAAATGCCCGTCAGTCAGGAGCTGCCAGTGCCGCCCGTTACTCCGGCGCTGCCGGAGTCTCCGATCTATTCGCGGCCTGCTGCAGGGGTCCCCAGTTTGAGGCCGGCGGCGAGTGTCGCCACTCCAAAGGGTAGGGGACCCTGGGCACTGGGTCGCCGCTCCAAAGGCGCCACTTAAGCGGGAAAAGACTATGGTGGAGTGGGGTCCACGTCCCGTGCCAGAGCCGCCACTGCGGACAGACGCCCACCCAGACCCTTCCCTATAGGTTCAGGTCCGGAGTCCGCACCTTTGGAGGGGGGTACTGTCACGTTCTGACCTTAGTTCCTTTTTTATGTCTTTGTGTTAGGTTGGTCAGGGCGTGAGTTGGGGTGGGTAGTTTATGTTATTTTTTCTATGTTGGTATATTTCTATGTGTTTGGCCTAGTATGGTTCTCAATCAAAGGCAGGTGTCATTCGTTGTCTCTGATTGAGAATCATACTTAGGTAGCCTGTTTTCCCCATGTTGGTTGTGGGTGTTTAATTTCTGTTTAGTGTCTGTTCACCTGGCAGAACTGTTTCGTTTTCTCTTCGTTGTTATTTTGTGTAGTGTTCAGTTTTTCAATTAAAATATGACGAACACTTACCACGCTGCATTTTGGTCCGATCCTTCTTACTCTTCGTCAGACGAAGAGGAGATTCGTTACACATGATTAGCAGATGTTAATGCGACTGTAGCGAAATGCTTGTGGTTCTAGTTCCGACCATGCAGTAAAATCTAACAAGTATTCTAATAATTTCACAACTACCTTATACACACACAAGTATAAAGTAATGAATATGCTACGGGGCGCTAGTCATTTAGCTCAGGTACCTTAGCTTTCTCTAAATGTCTACAACTGTTGTATTCAGCACGTGACAAATACAATAAAATTTGAAAATGCAATATGTATACTGAACAAAAATATTAAACGCATGTAAAGCGTTGGTCCCATGTTTCATGAGATGAAATGAAAAAATTCCACTCACAAAAAACTGTTGTTGTGCACAAATTTGATTATAACCCTGTTACTGAGCATTTCTCCTTTGCCAAGATAATCCATCCATCTGACAGAAGTGGCATATCAAAAAGCTGATTAAACAGCTTTCATTACACAGGTGCACCTTGTGCTGGGGACAATTAAAGGTCACTCTAAAATGTGATGTTTTGACACAACAATGCCACAGAGCTGTTGCCAGAGAATTTTATGTTCTGAAAAAAAAATCTGAAAATGTCCCAGTTCTTCCATGGGCTGCATACTCATCAGACGTCATCCAATGATGCTCTGGATTGACGTATACGACAGCGTATTCCAGTTCCCGCCAATATCCAGCAACTTCTCACAGCCATTGAAGAGGAGTGGGACAACATTTCACAGGCCACAGTCAACAGCCTGATCAACTCTAAATCCATAGATTATAGGACCTAATTTATTTATTTAAATTCACAGATTTCCTTATAGGAACTGTAACTCAGTAAAATCTTTGAAATTGTTGCTTTATGCAATTATTATTTTATTCAGTATACATATGCATGTGAATGGTGTGTATAGACAGCATTGCCAGTACAGTTCTTTCAGGAAGTATTTACATCCCTTGAATTTTTTGTATTTTGTTGCGTTGCATCCTGAATTTAAAATTAATTAAATGTTCAAATTTGTGTCATTGGCATAGACACAATTACCCCATAATGTCAAAGTGGAATTGTGTTTTTAGAAATGTTTTAAAAATGAAAAGCTGAAATGTCTTGAGTCAATACATATTCAACCCCTTTGTTATGACAAGCCTAAATAAGTTCAGGAGTAAAAATGTGCTCAACAAGTTGCATGGACTCACTCTGTGTGCAATAATAGTGTTTAAAATGATTTTTGAGCGACTACCTCATCTCTGTACCCCACACATACAGATAATTGTATTGTCCCTCAGTTGAGCAGTGAATTTCAAACACAGGTTCAACCACAAAGACCAGGGAGGTTTTCCAATGCCTCGCAAAGGAGGGCACCTATTGGCAGATAGGTAAAAACAATTCATTCAGGATTATCCGTAATCATGGTAGCATCCATATTAATGTAGAAATGTTTTGACACATTCTATTCTTATTTACAGTAAAAGTGACTCCAAAAAGTGAGTGCTACAGGGCAATAGTCATTTAGTTCAGTTACCTTCACTTTGTTGGGTACAGGAGCAACGGTGGACATCTTGATGCAAGTGGGGACAACAGACAGGGATAGGGAGAGATTGAATGTAAGTACACTCCAGCCAGCTGGTCTGCACATGCTCAGATGATTCCGCTTGGTATGCCGTCTGGGCCAGCAGCCGTACAAGGATTAACAAGTTTGAATATCTTACTTACGTTGACCACAGAGATCGGGAGCACAGAGTCCTCGTGAGCGGAGGGAGCCCACGTCGGCGGCTCTGTGTTGTTTTGTTCAAAGCAGGTGAAGGTGTTTAGCTGGCTTTCCCTTTATAATCCATGATTGTCTGGATTCTCACCCACATGCTTCTCGTGTCTGAGCCATTGAATTGAGAATCCACTTTGTCCCTGTACTGTCATTTTGCCTCTTTGATTGCCTTTCGGAGGTCATAGCTGGGTTGTTTGTACAGAACCATATTCCCAGTCACCTGGCCATGGTTAAATGCAGTGGTTCATGTTCAAATTATCCACGGTTTTTGGTTTGGTTGGTTTGGATAAGTTCTAATCTTCACAGTAGGAAAAACATCCACTATGAACTTCCTGATGAACCCAGTCACCGAGTCAGTGTGTACATCGATACAATCATCAAAGGTGACCCGGAGCATTTTCCAGTCTAGATTCCGATTGGTCAGACCAATGTTGAACAGTCCTTACTATGGGTGGTTCCTGCTAAAACGTTTCTCCCTATAGGCGGGGAGGAGCAGGACGGAGGGAGAATAACAATGGTAAAGCGTGTTCTCTCCGAGTGTAGTCCAGGAGATGTGTTGATAGAATTTATGGAATGTTTCCTTTATCAAAGTCCCCAGCTACAATACAATCGGCCTCAGGATATGCGGTTTCCAGTTTGCACAAAGTCCAGTGTAGTTCCTTGAGAGCCGTCACAGTGTCGGGGGGGGGGAATATACATGGTAGGGACAATGACAAAAGAAAATTATAATCTTGGCAGGTAATGCGGTTGGCATTTGATGGTGAGGTATGTCGTGGAAATTTCCTGTATTTACCAAATCATGAGAGCAAACCACACACAAGGCAGAGTTATCACAAAGTCCATCTTTAATTATATGAGCTCCATCACAACCCTGTGACTCTCAGATCAATTCAGTGTCTATAAATGAATTCTCTCAGAGTCCCTTACACATTGCAACTGAGATCCTTTATAGCAAAGACACACATAGTCAGACAGCATTGGCCATAATTTATCGTTCAGCTTTGTCTCTTAAACTATGCTATTTTCTCAAACTCAGAACCATAAAACAAATCCTCATATCAACAGGCATATATCAAATCCACCCTATCTTGACAAGTTCACAGAGACACATTGACTGGCACACAGACATTGTGGAGCCAAGAGATACACGCTTGACCTCTCCCCTCTCTCCGGCCCTAGTAACTTAGTCCTGAAAGAGAACAGATAACTGCAAACCCGGCCACAGTATTATACAAAAATAAACATTCTGATGAGAAGTAACTTACAAACATATGATGAATAAAAAACATCTTACCAATGTTACCAACTAATTCAGATTATTCCCCAACAGGTATTCCAGATCGAGAGAACAAAAGGACTTGAGTTCCTGTACGTTACCACAATTTTTTTATTCAACTGGGCAAGTCAGTTAAGAACAAATTCTTATTTACAATGACGGCCTGCCCCGACCAAACCTGGATGACGCTGGGCCAACTGTGCACTGCCCTATGGGATTCCCAATCACAGCCGGATGTGATACAGCCTGGATTTGTTAATCACGAGACATACCCCTCCATCTCTTTTTTCCCAGGGAGTTCTTTCTTCCTGTCCCCGCAATAAACTTAGTTTTACTGAGAAACCTGACATAAAGTTACATTTTATATCATTATGTGAGTGTCTAAATACCATATAAAATGCACTACATGACCAAAAGTATGTGGACACCTGCTTGTCGAACATCTCATTCCAAAATCATGGGCAGTAATATGGAGTTGGTCCCCCTTTTTATATCAGCCTCCACTCTTTTGGGAAGGCTTTCCACTGGAACATTGCTGCGGGGACTTGCTTCCATTCAGCCACAAGTGCATTAGTGAGGTCAGGCTATAAGGCATGTCCTTATAGCCTTTTCCATGTTTGGAAAGTGGTTTGTTTTGCAAATGTTCATAAACGATTGCAATCCCATCTGTACCTAGTGGCAATATCAGAACTTTTGACAAGGTAGCCACTCACTAGGCCAGTCGTTCCCAACCTTTTTCGGTTACCTTACCTCCAACTGAATTTTGTTCTGACCAGAGTACCCTTAAAACTATTCCCTCATATGTATTTTACCATGTAACCATATAGACTCACGAGTCTTCTCATGTTCCCCAGGTTGGAAACCACTGCACTAGGCCTATAAATCAGAAACTAAGCACCATTCCCTTAAGTCAATGCTTTCCGAGAAAGTGAAACTTTCAGGCAAGTGATAACCAGCACAGTGCTGAAATGAAACTTGTAAAACAGAGTGACCACGCCTCTTCCGTGCATGAGAATATCAGAGGGGGAGCATTGACTACGTGCTTTCTGACATGCATGTTATCAAATCCGCCCCCTCTACCCAACCCCGGAATTCTCCTTCTCTGGGCGGTCAGTTTCAGGGACGGGCTAATTTCACTACTAGAAAGACGTAACACAGGAACAGAGGAATAACAAAGTACGGCTATCTCCGCCCTAGTCAGCTTTCGATTTTGATAAATAGCGACGAAGTAGAGCACAGTCGCATTCATCTCGTTCAATCATAACCATGGCAGCCCAGGATTTTAATATTTTACTGGCGACAGATTCATACAAGGTGAGTGTCATGATCGCCACAAACTAGAAGTTACTTACTTTCAGCAGTAGCATTATCATGTTACCAATACGATACGCGTCGCAAGCTGAAGCTGGAAACATTTTAGCATTTGCATCAGTTATATTCTTCCTTCCCAGAAATGGTTGACGAAATGTTGTGGAAGTGCGCCTGGCTAAGCTGACATTCACTCGAGGGGACCTTATTTCAAGAACTAGTATTAAGAAACTAACGTTACATGATATACAGAAAATGCCACGAATCTAGCTACATAAACCAAACCGAAATAATGCAAAGTAACTAGCAAAATTATTAAGACCATGGCTGGTGTGCCGCCCTCAATCGTTATTTCTAATTTGAACAACTCATACTGAATAGCCTAGCAATTTGACGCCTGACAAATACATTACCAATAGAGGTCAAAACGTAGCCTGGCTAGCTAGCTAACTAAGTGGAATCAACAACAATATCTGACAGCTAATGCTAAATAAAAGTGAAATGCTAACTAGTTTATATGGTGTTTTGCTAGCCCTAACTTAATACTAGCCCCATTTGCTCAAAGTTTGGTACTAATTGTCTACAGATGATAGATTTTGGGGGGGACATACTTGCATGTATTCAACTTTTTCTCAAGCCTAGCTAGGTAACTACCTCTGAGTGCACACGGACAAACTTTACCAGAGGGCAATAGCCCGGTTCAATAAATGTCACTACCAAATGGCAAGGGTCCGCGTGATGACTTCAAGTTTGTAGCGACCCCCCAACTAATCAGTCAGTAAAAGTGTCAGTCTTAATCCTTTAGACCAACGTTTCCCAAACGTGGTCCTAGTTTTACACAGCTGATTCAAATAATTAAAGCTTGATGATTAGTTGATTATTTGAATCAGCTGAGTCGTGTTGGGGCAAAAACCAAAACGTGCACTCCTTGGGATCCCGAGGACCGAGTATCCCCGACAGTACATATTTTTGTTGTGGCACCTGACAAGAACACCAGATTATACTTGTCAACTAAAAATCAAGCCCTTGACAAGTAAGCATTGCACTGTAAGGTCTACCTACACCTGTTGTATTCTGCAGCATGTGACAAATAACATTTGATTATGAATCCAATGTTTCTGTCCAGGGCTACAACAAAAATGTGTGCTGTTGAGGGGGTACTTAAGGACTGGATTTTGGAAACACTGCTATAGACCTTTGATTTCTAGCCTAAGGATCAGTCATGGCTTTGCCACTAGGTAAGCCTATTATTTTATTGATTTCATACCGATCAGAACAGTGTTGTAATTCCTACCAAATGTAGATATGTTGTCAAATGAATGGAGGAAGACAATAGGAATAATAACTGTAGCATACTGAATGAGTGTTTGAACCTGAAGTAGGTTCCAGTACTGTATTATATTTAGGTGCAGGAGTTCCATAATAGTTTGAGCTAATATTTTATAAAAGGAACAGGAGCTCAAGCAGTCGAACATGTGAGGTTCCGGTACTCTGCTACGGTGAGCTCTTGCCAAAGTCAAGCACTGTGCATGGCACCCTTTTTTTTCTCCAGTTACAACCCAGTTGTCTCCAGGGCCTGGTTTGCTTCGCACATTGCCTAGTCATGGCATGTATACCTACATTATGTCATTCGTAGGCTCATGATAGAAATGATCCTTCTTACATAAGTGGAGGTCCACAGTTGGGTGGATGGTGATGACAGTCACAAGGTATGCATATGAATGGTATGTGTTTTGTGTTCCTCTGAAATCCTTATTAGGTTTGTTATGTATACCTATCTGGCATATTGCCATGTTCCATCCTTCAGTACAGCACCTGGAAAGGTAGTCGTAGTCACACATTTATATTTATTGATTAGATGTGGTCAAAGGGATGATCTTACTGTATGTAGGCATAGCTCTTGTACAATCCCTTCTAAGAATCCTGAATCTGTGCATCATGAGACTGTCGAGGTTAATATGATACGCTAAATATCTTTATGGATATCCCCCAAATCTGAACAATGGTTACATATACAACAACCTTCCATAACAGCATACAATCCTGGTTAGCCATCCTCTTGCTGTCCTCTCCCATCAATGGCTCTCTCTGTTGTTGCATAATCATGTTTATGCTTTCGCTTACTTTTGGTTGACTTTGTGGTCCTTCTTTTGTGTGAACATTGAGGGCCCAGATTGACTTGTGTTTTCACTGTGAAAACTAACATCACCTGTTAACCTTTCCTAAACACCATCTCACCCATTATGGGAAGGTGAAGGCAACAGCGCAACATATGGGCATCTCAGGTTTTTTTTCTCGATTTGTCCCTGGTTGTGATGACTCCCATTCCTCCAGACCTGACACTCCCAGAATTCCAGTCATGTGACATGTAATAACGTCTGATGCACTGGCACTCACTACAGCCTCAGCTGGAATGTTTGCAAAACATCTGATTTGTTATTGCTAAGATCATGAACCAAAACCTTATGACTTCAAGATCAGCATCAAGGGGAAAGGAGATTCTGAGAGGTAGGTTGAGTGAGAAGTAGAGGGAGAGAAAGTGTGGTAAAGGGAGAAAGGGCAGCTTGGAAAAAGATGGCGCTAATATTGCTCACCCCTGCCTCTTTGTGCAAATTGTACATTTCCAAGTGAAGGGTAGTTGCTCTCAATTATTGCATTTCTGACCCTGTGCTCACAAAGGCCGACCTGTGTTTTGAACTGGAATGAGGAGAGCACCCCCACCCACTGGCGCTCATGTTTGGCAGAGAGAGATGTGGTACTGTACAAAGCATCACGTTGCACACTAAGTTCTTCACTTAGCCTAACTTAGGGGCTTTTTTGCATTCGCTCCACTTTCCCTCTTGGCACATTCGGGGTGAACCCTTTGAAAATAAAACTCAGAAATAATGCTGTTTTTATGTGCACTAATCAGTTGGAATGATGTATACGATACAAAACAGGTCATTCTCTAAATGTATAAGAGAAGTGCTTAGAACATCTTCCGGTGTATTAAGGTTCATTCTTAAGCTCTGAAACAAACAGCTTTGAGATTAGTCACAGTTTGTGATCTAATTTTGCAGGACTAAGCTCTCGTAGGAACATGAAATGTGCCTTTCTCATCATGGGCCTGCACCTCAGCTCTTCACTGACCTGGCTTATTATGTCGTTAATAACATGACCTCTTGATTCCAGTTAGTTTGTCTTTTCCCTTGACTCCCTTAGCCTTGTAGCCTATTTTAACTGAAATGCTCCTCTTCCACAGATCACACACTACAAGCAGTACCCTCCCAATGTCAGCAAGGTCTACTCCTACTTTGAGTGCCGCCGAAAAAAGGGGGGCACCCAGTTCAGTGAGATTGTGTTTTTTGGCCTTCAGTACCTCCTGAAGAAGTATCTTTCAGGTATGTCCATTTTGCCTGTACGAGAGATTGACCGATTTATGATATTTCAACGCTGATACCGATTTATTGGAGGACCAAAATAAAGCAGATTTTTATATATATTTGTAATAATGGCAATTACAACAATACTGAATGAACAATGAACACTTATTTTAACTTAATATAATGCATCAATAAAATCAATTTAGTCTCAAATAAATAATGAAACATGTTCAATTTGGTTTAAATAATACAAAAACAAAGTGTTGGAGAAGAAAGTAAAAGTACAAAATGTGCCATGTGAAAGTTTAAGTTTCTTGCTCAGAACATGAGAACATATGAAATCTCGTGGCTCCTTTAGACATGAGTCTTCAATATTCCCACATAAGAAGTTTTAGGTTTGAGTTATTATAGGACTATTTCTCTCTATACCATTTGTATTTCATATACCTTTGATTATTGGATGTTCTAATAGGTACTTTAGTATTGCCAGCCTAATCTTGGGAGTTGATAGGCTTGAAGTCATAAACAGCGCAATGCTTGAAGCACAGCGAAGAGCTGCTGGCAAATGCAGGAAAGTGCTGAATGAATGCTTACGAGCCTGCTGCTGCCTACCATCGCTCAGTCAGACTGCTCTATCAAATCATAGACTTAATTATAATATAATAACACACAGAAATACAAGCCTTAATATGGTCAAATCCGGAAACTATAATTTTGAAAACAAAACGTTTATTCTTTCAGTGAAATACGGAACCATTACGTATTTCATCTAACGGGTGGCATCCATAAGTCTTGCTGTTACAGTTATATTGCTGTTACATTGCACAACCTTCAGTGTTATGTCATAATTATGTAAAATTCTGGCAAATTAGTTCGCAATGAGCCAGGCGGCCCAAACTGTTGCATATATCCTGAATGCAAGAGAAGTGACACAATTTCCCTAGTTAATATTGCCTGCTAACATTAATTAATTTAATTTAAAAAAATATACCTCTGTTTATTGGTTTTAAGAAAGGCATTGATGTTTATGGTTAGATTCATTCGTGCAACGATTGTGCTTTTGTTAAATCATCCCCCGTTTGGCGAAGTTGGCTGTCTTTGTTAGAAATGGTCTTCACACAGTTTGCAACGAGCCAGGCGGCCCAAACTGCTGCATATACCCTAACTCTGTTGCACACAACGCAAGAGTGTTGTGTGTCACTGCACACAACGCAAGAGCAGTGACACAATTTCCCTAGTTTAGAGAAATCCATGTTAGCAGGCAATATTAACTAAATATGCAGGTTTAAAAATATATACTTGTGTATTGATTTTAAGAAAGGTATTGATGTTTATGTTTAGGTACACATTGGTGCAACGATGGTGCTTTTTTTCGCAAATGCGCTTGTTAAATCTCCCGTTTGGCGAAATAGGCTGTGATTCAATGATAAATTAACAGGCACCGAATCGATTATATGCAACGCAAGACAAGCTAGATAAACTAGTAATATCATCAACCATGTGTATTAAACTAGTGATTGTTAAGATAAGTTTAATGCTAGCTAGCACCTTACCGTGGCTCCTTGCTGCACTTGCATAACAGGTAGTCAGCCTGACACGCAGTCTCCTCATGGAGTGCAATGTAATCGGCCATAATAGGTGTCCAAAAATGCTCATCACAGATTTGTTATGAAAACTTGAAATCGGCCCTAATTAATCGGTCGACCTCTAGTCTGGACTATAACCTTGTAAGGTAATTCCACTTGCTTCTTTCATCTCCATTCTTTTAGAGTTCCTTCTCATTGTAGTCT